>NC_084757.1:36842410-36859910 GCF_033978785.1 Entelurus aequoreus
ATGCAGACACATAAAAAGGTGTGGAAATGTCAGCAGAGCTTGTGAGGTTTTTTTGTGTGGTGGAAGTGGGGAGGGGGAGGTGGGAGGGAGGGTCTGGTCGAGCTTCAGCACCACGGACAGCTGCCGTGTGGATCTTTCATACAACATTACACTCAAATTCATTTAAAAAAGTGTATAAATATTCTTCACATTATAATTCAAATAAGCGCAAAATTGACAAACAAAGACGTGCATTGGATGGAAAAAAAAAAACACGCGTGGTGTCTTCCAACAACGGCAGCAAAAAAACAAACAAAAAAAAACGTGACAGGTGAGCCCTTTTTTGTTCTCCCTCAGCAATTAAACGCTGCGCCTTTATTAGGAGCATTATGATGTCACGCGTGGGAAGAACGCCGAGTGTCACACCTTCCTCCTCCACGCCACGCACGGCAGCAACAACAACGACGACGGCGCGGCGTTACCTTTCCACGCGCTTGTCCAGGAAGAAGTCGCTTCCACGGAAATCTCGCAAACCCACCCCCCACGCACCCCTCAAAAAAAAAAAAAAAATCCACTCTGACGCATGCGCAGTTAGAGAGAGAGTTGCTCGTGAAACAAAATAGCATATTGTATTATTCACCCTGCACCAGTGGTTGTTGATGTTATGCAGACATTTAGTCGTGTTTTTTTTTCTTCATTCTAAGCCCACTCGTGGTTTTGCAATCACACGCAAAAGTGCTCCAATAATCAGAGCTGAGAGGATCATATATCACACACGCGCACGCACAAAGAGTGGCCCTAGGGCCTTCTTGTGTTCTGCGTGAGCACACATGGCATTAGGCGATAAGGCGACTGTAATTATTATTAATGATAAATAGAATAATCATCAGGTTTTATTCTCACAGTAATTATTGCCTTTATAAAGATGTTTTCACACACACTGGGAAAAACACCACCAAATTGATATTTTTATTTTTTTTTAAAAACAACCAAAAAAACATGTATTTATTAGTTGTTAGTTGTAGTTACACTTGGGTGTCCAAAGTGTGGCCCAGGGGCCATTTCCGGCCGACAGGAAGGGGTTTTTTTTGGCCCTTGACATGTTCTGAAAATGAAATGAACTCATTATTCATGGGATGTATTAAATATAACACATTTTCTCTGTTTTTAATAACACAAAAGCTAAAAAACAACAACAATACCGTTTCAATTGTTTATACCTTGAATTGGTTTTAGCATATTTAATGCACAAAATAACATATTTTTATTTAAAAAAAATGTTAATCCATAAAAAATCCACAAAAAAGCTGGAAAAAAAACAAATAAACATGTATTTATTATTGCTGTTTTTAGTTGTAGTTACACTTGGGTGTCCAAAGTGCGGCCCAGGGGCCATTTTCTGCCCACAGGAAGGTTGTTTTTTTTTGGCCCTCGACATGTTCTGAAAATGAAATGAACTCATTATTCATGAGATGTATTAAATATAACACATTTTCTCTGTTTTTAATAACACAAAAGCTAAAAAAAACAAAAAAAAACAATACAGTTTCAATTGTTTATACGTTGAATTGGTTCTAGCATATTTAATGCACAAAATAACATTATATTTTTATTTTAAAAAAATGTTAATCCATAAAAAATCCACAAAAAAGCTGAAAAAAACAAACAAACATGTATTTATTATTGCTGTTTTTAGTTGTAGTTACACTTGGGTGTCCCAAGTGTGGCCCAGGGGCCATTTTCGGCCGGCAGGAAGGTTTTTTTTTGGCCCTTGACATGTTTTGAAAATGAAATGAACTCAATATTCATGAGATGTATTAAATATAACACATTTTCTCTGTTTTTAATAACACAAAAGCTAAGAAAACAATAAAGTTTCAATTGTATATACGTTGAATTGGTTTTAGCATATTTAATGCACAAAATAACATTATATTTTTATTTTAAAAAATGTAAAATCCATAAAAAAAATCCACAAAAAAGCTGAAAAAAAACAAACAAACATGTATTTATTATTACTGTTTTTAGTTGTAGTTACACTTGGGTGTCCAAAGTGTGGCCCAGGGGTCATTTTTGGCCCGCAGGAAGGTTTATTTTTTGGCCCTCGACATGTTCTGAAAAAGAAATGAACTCATTATTCATGAGATGTATTAAATATAACAAATTTTCTCTGTTTTTAATAACACAAAACCTAAGAAAACAATAAAGTTTCAATTGTTTATACGTTGAATTGGTTTTAGCATATTTAATGCACAAAATAACATTATATTTTTATTTTAAAAAATGTAAAATCCATTAAAAAAATCCACAAAAAAGCTGGAAAAAAACAAACAAACATGTATTTATTATTACTGTTTTTAGTTGTAGTTACACTTGGGTGTCCAAAGTGTGGCCCAGGGGCCATTTTTGGCCCGCAGGAAGGTTTATTTTTTGGCCCTCGACATGTTCTGAAAAAGAAATGAACTCATTATTCATGAGATGTATTAAATATAACATATTTTCTCTGTTTTTAATAACACAAAAGCTAAAAAAAAACAAAAAAACAATACCGTTTCAATTGTTTATACCTTGAATTGGTTTTAGCATATTTAATGCACAAAATAACATTATATTTTTATTTTAAAAAAATGTTAATCCATAAAAAATCCACAAAAAAGCTGAAAAAAAACAAATAAACGTGTATTTATTATTACTGTTTTTAGTTGTAGTTACACTTGGGTGTCCAAAGTGTGGCCCAGGAGCCATTTTCGGCCGACAGGAAGGTTTTTTTTGGCCCTCGACATGTTCTGAAAATGAAATGAACTCATTATTCATGGGAAGTATTAAATATAACACATTTTCTTTGTTTTTAATAACACAAAAGCTAAAAAACAACAACAACAATACCGTTTCAATTGTTTATACGTTGAATTGGTTTTAGCATATTTAATGCACAAAATAACATATTTTTATTTTTAAAAAATGTTAATCCATAAAAAATCCACAAAAAAGCTGAAAAAAAACAAATAAACGTGTATTTATTATTACTGTTTTTAGTTGTAGTTACACTTGGGTGTCCAAAGTGTGGCCCAGGAGCCATTTTCGGCCGACAGGAAGGTTTTTTTTGGCCCTCGACATGTTCTGAAAATGAAATGAACTCATTATTCATGGGAAGTATTAAATATAACACATTTTCTTTGTTTTTAATAACACAAAAGCTAAAAAACAACAACAACAATACCGTTTCAATTGTTTATACGTTGAATTGGTTTTAGCATATTTAATGCACAAAATAACATATTTTTATTTTTAAAAAATGTTAATCCATAAAAAATCCACAAAAAAGCTGAAAAAACCCAAATAAACATGTATTTATTATTGCTGTTTTTAGTTGTAGTTACACTTGGGTGTCCAAAGTGCGGCCCAGGGGCCATTTTCGGCCGACAGGAAGGTTTTTTTTTTGGCCCTCGACATGTTTTGAAAATTAAATGAACTCATTATTCATGGGAAGTATTAAATATAACACATTTTCTCTGTTTTTAATAACACAAAAGCTAAGAAAACAATAAAGTTTCAATTGTTTATACGTTGAATTGGTTTCAACATATTTAATGTACAAAATAAAATTAGATTTTTATTTTTAAAAAATGTTAATCCATAAAAAATCCACAAAAAAGCTGAAAAAAAAACAAACAAACATGTATTTATTATTGCTGTTTTTAGTTGTAGTTACACTTGGGTGTCCAAAGTGTGGCCCAGGGGCCATTTTCGGCCGGCAGGAAGGTTTTTTTTTTGGCCCTTGACATGTTTTGAAAATGAAATGAACTCATTATTCATGAGATGTATTAAATATAACACATTTTCTCTGTTTTTAATAACACAAAAGCTAAGAAAACAATAAAGTTTCAATTGTTTATACGTTGAATTGGTTTTAGCATATTTAATGTACAAAATAAAATTATATTTTTATTTAAAAAAAATGTTAATCCATAAAAAATCCACAAAAAAGCTGAAAAAAAAACAAATAAACATGTATTTATTATTGCTGTTTTTAGTTGTAGTTACACTTGGGTGTCCAAAGTGTGGCCCAGGAGCCATTTTCGGCCGACAGGAAGGTTTTTTTTGGCCCTCGACATGTTCTGAAAATGAAATGAACTCATTATTCATGGGAAGTATTAAATATAACACATTTTCTTTGTTTTTAATAACACAAAAGCTAAAAAACAACAACAACAATACCGTTTCAATTGTTTATACGTTGAATTGGTTTTAGCATATTTAATGCACAAAATAACATATTTTTATTTTTAAAAAATGTTAATCCATAAAAAATCCACAAAAAAGCTGAAAAAACCCAAATAAACATGTATTTATTATTGCTGTTTTTAGTTGTAGTTACACTTGGGTGTCCAAAGTGCGGCCCAGGGGCCATTTTCGGCCGACAGGAAGGTTTTTTTTTTGGCCCTCGACATGTTTTGAAAATGAAATGAACTCATTATTCATGGGATGTATTAAATATAACACATTTTCTCTGTTTTTAATAACACAAAAGCTAAGAAAACAATAAAGTTTCAATTGTTTATACGTTGAATTGGTTTCAACATATTTAATGTACAAAATAAAATTAGATTTTTATTTTTAAAAAATGTTAATCCATAAAAAATCCACAAAAAAGCTGAAAAAAAAACAAACAAACATGTATTTATTATTGCTGTTTTTAGTTGTAGTTACACTTGGGTGTCCAAAGTGTGGCCCAGGGGCCATTTTCGGCCGGCAGGAAGGTTTTTTTTTTGGCCCTTGACATGTTTTGAAAATGAAATGAACTCATTATTCATGAGATGTATTAAATATAACACATTTTCTCTGTTTTTAATAACACAAAAGCTAAGAAAACAATAAAGTTTCAATTGTTTATACGTTGAATTGGTTTTAGCATATTTACTGTACAAAATAAAATTATATTTTTATTTAAAAAAAATGTTAATCCATAAAAAATTCACAAAAAAGCTGAAAAAAACCAAACATGTATTTATTATTGCTGTTTTTAGTTGTAGTTACACTTGGGTGTCCAAAGTGCGGCCCAGGGGCCATTTTCTGCCCACAGGAAGGTTGTTTTTTTTGGCCCTCGACATGTTCTGAAAATGAAATGAATTCATTATTCATGAGACAATTAACATATTTATTGTACAAAATAAAATTATATATATATATTATTTTTTAAAAGTAAAATCCATACAAAAGCTAAAAACCGAACAAACATATATTTATTATTATTGTATTTGGTTTTAGTTACCCGAGGGTGTCCAAAGTGTGGCCCGGGGGCCATTTTCTGCCCACAGGTATAGTTTTTTATTGGCCCTCAACATGTTTTGAAAATGAAATGAACTCATTATTTAGATGTATTAGATATAACATATTTTCTCTGTTTCCAATAACACAAAAGCTAAGAAGCTAATACAGTTTCAATAGTTTATACATTTAATTGGTTTTAGCATATTGAATTTACAATATAAAATTATATTTTTGTTTTAAAAAAAAAAAATCCATAAAAAAGCTAAAACAAAACAAACATGTATTCATTATTACTGTTTTTTGTTTTTGGTTACACCAGGGTGTCCAAAGTGTGGCCCGGGGGCCATTTTCTGTCCACAGGTATTTGATGTCTGCAAACTTTTGATGATTTTGAAGTGTAAAAAAAAAAGGCCCCTGAGCCACACATTGGACACCACTGCTTGGACACCCTTGGCGCAAAAACAAAAACACAAATATTTGGAATATTTTTTTTTTGTGCCTTTTTAGGATTTTTTTGTCATATCAAATTGGCTTTATAATAATTTGTGTTATTAACAATGTCCCTCATTTGTTATCATTTGGTGTCTGCAAACTTTTGATGATTTTGAAGTGTAAAAAAAAATAAAAAAATAAAAAAAGCCAAAGTGAGCCACACTTTGGACACCACAAATATTTGTTTTATTTTTTTTTTAGCCTTTTTATGATTTTTTTGTCATAAAAATATCAAATTGGCAACAACAATTTGTAATATTAATAACTTCCCTCATTTTTGTTCATTAAATGTCTGCAAATGAGGAAACTTTTCATGGTTTTGAAGTGTAAAAAAAACCCTCTTTGGACCCCACAGCTTGGACACCCTTGGAGCAAAAACACAAAAATTTGGAATTTTTTTTTTATAATTTTTTTTTATTTTTAGCCTTTTTATGATTTTTTTGTCATAAAAATATCAAATTGTCTCTACAATAATTTGTGTTACTAACAATTTAATATCTGCAAACTTTTGATGATTTTGAAATGTAAAAAAAAAAAAAAAAAAGTCTCCTGAGCCACACTTTGGACACCACTGCTTGGACACCCTAGGCGCAAAAACAAAAATATTCAGATAATTTGTATTTTTTTTTAGCCTTTTTATGATAAAAATATCAAATTGTTTCTATAATTATTTGTGTTATCAACAATTTCCCTCATTTGTGTTCATTTAAATGTCTGCAAACTTTTGATGATTTTTGAAGTGTAAAAAAACAACAAAAAACACTTTGGACACCCTTGGAGCAAAAACACAAATATTTTGATTATTTTTATATATTTTTTTAGTCTTTTTATGATTTTTTTTGTCATAAAAATATCAAATTGGCAACAACAATTTGTAATATTAATAATTTCCCTCATTTTTGTTCATTGAATGTCTGCAAATGAGGAAACTTTTCATGGTTTTGAAGTGTAAAAAAAAACCCACTTTGGACCCCACAGCTTGGACACCCTTGGAGCAGAAACACAAAAATTTGGAAATTTTTTTTTATAATTTTTTTTTTTTTTAGCCTTTTTATGATTTGTTTGTCATAAAAATATCAAATTGTCTCTACAATAATTTGTGTTACTAACAATGTAATATCTGCAAACTTTTGATGATTTTGAAATGTAAAAAAAAAAAAAAAAAAAAAAAGTCTCCTGAGCCACACTTTGGACACCACTGCTTGGACACCCTAGGCGCAAAAACAAAAATATTCAGATAATTTGTATTTTTTTTTAGCCTTTTTATGATAAAAATATCAAATTGTTTCTACAATAATTTGTGTTATCAACAATTTCCCTCATTTGTGTTCATTTAAATGTCTGCAAACTTTTGATGATTTTGAAGTGTAAAAAAACCAAAAAAAAACCACTTTGGACACCCTTGGAGCAAAAACACAAATATTTGGAATTTTTTATTTATTTAATTTTTTTGCCTTTTTATGATTTTTTGTCATAAAATATCAAATAGGCTTTACAATCATTTGTATTACAAACAATTTAATGTCTGCAAACTTTTGATGATTTTGAAATGTAAAAAAGACCAAAAAAATGTGGACACCACTGCTTGGACACCCTTGGAGCAAAAACAAAAATATTCAGATTTTATTTAATTATTTTTAGCCTTTTTATGATTTTTTTTGTCATAAAAATATCAAATTGTTACTGCAATTATCAACAATTTCCCTCATTTGTGTTCATTTAAATGTCTGCAAACTTTTGATGATTTTTGAAGTGTAAAAAAACAAAAACAAAACACTTTGGACACCACTGCTTGGACACCCTTGGAGCAAAAACACAAATATTTAGATTTTTTTTAATTTTTTTGCCGTTTTATGATTTTTTTGTCATAAAAATATCTAATTTGTTCTACAATTTGTGTTATTAACAATTTCCCTCATTTGTGTTAATTTGATGTCTGCAAACTTTTGATGATTTTGAAGTGTAAAAAAACACCCTTAGAGCAAAAACACAAATATTTGTATTATTTTTATATATTTTTTAGCCTTTTTATGACTTTTTTTTGTCATAAATATATCAAATTGGCAACAACAATTTGTAATATTAATAATTTCCCTCATTTTTGTTCATTGAATGTCTGCAAATGAGGTAACTTTTGATAATTTTGAAGTGTAAAAAAAACCCACTTTGGACACCCTTGGAGTAAAAACACAAATATTTTGATTATTTTTATATTTTTTAGCCTTTTTATGATTTTTTTGTCATAAATATATATAATTGGCAACAACAATTTGTAATATTAATAATTTCCCTCATTTTTGTTCATTGAATGTCTGCAAATGAGGAAACTTTTGATGATTTTGAAGTGTAAAAAAAAACAAAAAACACTTTGGACACCACTGCTTGGACACCCTTAGAGCAAAAACACAAATATTTTGATTATTTTTATATATTTTTTTAGTCTTTTTATGATTTTTTTTGTCATAAAAATATCAAATTGGCAACAACAATTTGTAATATTAATAATTTCCCTCATTTTTGTTCATTGAATGTCTGCAAATGAGGAAACTTTTCATGGTTTTGAAGTGTAAAAAAAAACCCACTTTGGACCCCACAGCTTGGACACCCTTGGAGCAAAAACACAAAAATTTGGAAAAAAATTTTTATAATTTTTTTTTTTTTTAGCCTTTTTATGATTTCTTTGTCATAAAAATATCAAATTGTCTCTACAATAATTTGTGTTACTAACAATTTAATATCTGCAAACTTTTGATGATTTTGAAATGTAAAAAAAAAAAAAAAAAAAAAAAGTCTCCTGAGCCACACTTTGGACACCACTGCTCGGACACCCTAGGCGCAAAAACAAAAATATTCAGATAATTTGTATTTTTTTTTTAGCCTTTTTATGATAAAAATATCAAATTGTTTCTACAATAATTTGTGTTATCAACAATTTCCCTCATTTGTGTTCATTTAAATGTCTGCAAACTTTTGATGATTTTGAAGTGTAAAAAAACCAAAAAAAACCCACTTTGGACACCCTTGGAGCAAAAACACAAATATTTGGAATTTTTTATTTATTTAATTTTTTTGCCTTTTTATGATTTTTTGTCATAAAATATCAAATAGGCTTTACAATCATTTGTATTACAAACAATTTAATGTCTGCAAACTTTTGATGATTTTGAAATGTAAAAAAGACCAAAAAAATGTGGACACCACTGCTTGGACACCCTTGGAGCAAAAACAAAAATATTCAGATTTTATTTAATTATTTTTAGCCTTTTTATGATTTTTTTTGTCATAAAAATATCAAATTGTTACTGCAATTATCAACAATTTCCCTCATTTGTGTTCATTTAAATGTCTGCAAACTTTTGATGATTTTTGAAGTGTAAAAAAACAAAAACAAAACACTTTGGACACCACTGCTTGGACACCCTTGGAGCAAAAACACAAATATTTAGATTTTTTTTAATTTTTTTGCCGTTTTATGATTTTTTTGTCATAAAAATATCTAATTTTTTCTACAATTTGTGTTATTAACAATTTCCCTCATTTGTGTTAATTTGATGTCTGCAAACTTTTGATGATTTTGAAGTGTAAAAAAACACCCTTAGAGCAAAAACACAAATATTTGTATTATTTTTATATATTTTTTAGCCTTTTTATGACTTTTTTTTGTCATAAATATATCAAATTGGCAACAACAATTTGTAATATTAATAATTTCCCTCATTTTTGTTCATTGAATGTCTGCAAATGAGGTAACTTTTGATAATTTTGAAGTGTAAAAAAACCCCACTTTGGACACCCTTGGAGTAAAAACACAAATATTTTGATTATTTTTATATTTTTTAGCCTTTTTATGATTTTTTTTGTCATAAATATATATAATTGGCAACAACAATTTGTAATATTAATAATTTCCCTCATTTTTGTTCATTGAATGTCTGCAAATGAGGAAACTTTTGATGATTTTGAAGTGTAAAAAAAAAACAAAAAACACTTTGGACACCACTGCTTGGACACCCTTAGAGCAAAAACACAAATATTTGTATTATTTTTATATTTTTTTTAGCCTTTTTATGACTTTTTTTTGGTCATAAATATATCAAATTGGCAACAAAAATTTGTAATATTAATAATTTCCCTCATTTTTGTTCATTGAATGTCTGAAAATGAGGAAACTTTTGATGATTTTGAAGTGTAAAAAACAAAAAAAAAAACACTTTGGACACCCTTGGAGCAAAAACACAAATATTTGGAATTTTTTAATTTATTTTATTTTTTTAGCCTTTTTATGATTTTTTGTCATAAAATATCAAATAGGCTTTACAATAATTTGTATTACAAACAATTTAATGTCTGCAAACTTTTGATGATTTTGAAATGTAAAAAAGACAAAAAAAATGTGGACACCACTGCTTGGACACCCTTGGTGCAAAAACAAAAATATTCAGATTTTATTGAATTATTTTTAGCCTTTTTATGATTTTTTTGTCATAAAAATATCAAATTGTTTCTACAATTATCAACAATTTCCCTCATTTGTGTTCATTTAAATGTCTGCAAACCTTTGATGATTTTTGAAGTGTAAAAAAACAAAAACAAAACACTTTGGACACCACTGCTTGGACACCCTTGGAGCAAAAACACAAATATTTAGATTTTTTTGATTTTTTTGCCGTTTTATGATTTTTTTGTCATAAAAATATCTAATTGTTTCTACAGTAATTTGTGTTATTAACAATTTCCCTCATTTGTGTTCATTTGATGTCTGCAAACTTTTGATGATTTTGAAGTGTAAAAAAACACCCTTAGAGCAAAAACACAAATATTTTTATTATTTTTATATTTTTTTTAGCCTTTTTATGACTTTTTTTTTGTCATAAATATATCAAATTGGCAACAAAAATTTGTAATATTAATAATTTCCCTCATTTTTGTTCATTGAATGTCTGCAAATGAGGAAACTTTTGATGATTTTGAAGTGTAAAAAACAAAAAAAAACCACTTTGGACACCCTTGGAGCAAAAACACAAATATTTGGAATTTTTTATTTATTTTATTTTTTAGCCTTTTTATGATTTTTTGTCATAAAATATCAAATAGGCTTTACAATAATTTGTATTACAAACAATTTAATGTCTGCAAACTTTTGATGATTTTGAAATGTAAAAAAGACCCCAAAAAAATGTGGACACCACTGCTTGGACACCCTTGGCGCAAAAACAAAAATATTCAGATTTTATTTAATTATTTTTAGCCTTTTTAGGATTTTTTTTGTCATAAAAATATCAAATTGCTTCTACAAGAATTTGTGTTATCAACAATTTCCCTCATTTGTGTTCATTTAAATGTCTGCAAACATTTGATGATTTTTGAAGTGTAAAAAAAACAAAAACCACTTTGGATACCACTGCTTGGACACCCTTGGAGCAAAAACACAAATATTTAGATTTTTTTAAAACATTTTTATTTTTTTGCCGTTTTATGATTTTTTTGTCATAAAAATATCAAATTGCTTCTACAATTATCAACAATTTCCCTCATTTGTGTTCATTTAAATGTCTGCAAACTTTTGATGATTTCTGAAGTGTAAAAAAAAAAAAAAAAAAAGCCCCTGAGCCCCACTTTGGACACACCTGCATTACGGTAATTGCAATAAAGTGCGAGGCAAATGACTCTAATGGCGTCACGTGTCCAGAGTGGGTGTGGGCAGGGAGGGGGGGGGGTCCTCTCTCTCTCTTTCTCTCTCTCTCTCTCTCTCCACACACACACACACACACACACAGGCGCGCACACCTATATGATGCGGCGCGCCCCGCGAAGGTGCTGATTGGACGGCCAGGTTGCGCCGGTGCGGCCGTGGCCCCGCCCCCTCTCATTATGTCACATCGCGTGCGAGGAAGCGCGCCATCCCAGCCTTTGAACTTGGCCGACTTCGGCGTCCGTCTCTCCCGCAGCCGCTCAGCACTTTCCCAGCAGGGCCGCCCGCAGGTGCGAGGAAGCCACGGAGCGCGCGCGCGCGCGACCGGAACGGACGGAGCGACGTACTTTTTTTTTTTTTTTTTTTTTTTTTTTCTTTTTTTTTTTTTTTTTTTTCTCCTTTTTTTTTTTAACTTCCTCTCTCTTCGCCTATACCGGATTTCTCCGTGGCTGGACTCTACTCGTCTGGATTTAGTTGGAGAAAGTTCCGCGTTTCTTCTCTCCCGGTGCGCGCGGTCTCGCACCTGGACAGGTGAGCTCCCTTTTTTCTCCCCGCGCGCCGGCCGAAGCCGATAAGAAGACCCCCCCCCAAAACCCCCCTCCCTTCCCCGGTCCCCCTTTCCCTACCCTCCCCCCCACCCGCCCCCCTAAGATGTCCAAACCGGCCGACCACATCAAGCGGCCCATGAACGCCTTCATGGTCTGGTCCCGGGGCCAGCGGCGCAAGATGGCGCAGGAGAACCCCAAGATGCACAACTCTGAGATCAGCAAGCGTCTGGGCGCGGAGTGGAAGCTCCTGTCCGAGTCCGAGAAGCGGCCCTACATCGACGAGGCCAAGCGGCTGCGTGCGCAGCACATGAAGGAGCACCCGGACTACAAGTACCGGCCCCGGCGCAAGCCCAAGAACCTGCTGAAGAAGGACCGGTACGTGTTCCCGCTGCCTTACCTGGGCGACACGGAGCACCTGAAGGGTCTGCCGGTGTCCGCCGCCGCCGCGGCCGCGGCCGCCGCCGCCGCGGACTCCCTGCTGAGCGCCTCGGAGAAGGCGCGCGCCTTCCTGCCCCCGACCTCGGGCCCCTACTCCTTCCTGGACCCCAGCCAGTTCGGCCAGAAGATGGGCGAGATGCCGCACTCCCTGGGCGCCGGCTCGCTGCCCTACGCCTCCTCCCTGGGCTACCAGAACGGCGCCTTCGGCCCGCTGGGCTGCCCCACGCAGCACACCCACACCCACCCGTCGCCCACGAACCCGGGCTACGTGGTGCCGTGCAACTGCAGCGCCTGGTCCACGTCCACGCTGCAGCCGCCCGTGGCCTACATACTCTTCCCAGGTATGACCAAGACTGGCCTCGACCCGTACTCGTCCGCGCACGCCGCCGCCATGTAACCGCGTCGGCTATGCATGCGCAGACGCGCGCACACGGACAGAAATCACGCGCGTTTTTGGACTTTAAACAACAACAAAAAAAAGGAAAAAAAAAAAAGTTCCTGAGGGGACTTTGATGTAAATGTTTATATGGCCGCCGCGGGAAAAAGGAGGCCTTCAACTTTATTTATTGTGTAAATGTCTTTTCATTTGGCGCAATCATATTTGATATGAAATACGGGTTTTATTGTTTATAATCACACTTTATTCTTTGACCCACTTGTGATTCTCTGCTGGAAAAGAACAACAACAAAAAAAAGACTTGCACGCTCGTTTTTTTTTGAAATGGAGATTTTTCTGATTTTTTTTTGTTGTTTTTTGTTGATTTGCTGACAATTTGGAGGAGTTGATGTGTATTTTCTATCTAATATTTCATGTAATCTAGAAGGTTCCAGAGAGAATCCAATAAAGACAATCCGTCTTCACCCCCCACCTCCCCCCCTGCACCATTATTGGGACGGCGCTCAAGCAGAAATACACGGAAGGGACGGCTTAAAATGACTAAGTGATGAGGAAAATTAGTTTGAAATTCTTGTCATTTTTTTCCTAGAATTTTATTTTTTTTTTTTAAATGAAGAGGGAAAATATGTATTTCATGCTGTATAATTATTTAAAACAACTTTAATGACTAGAAATTACCTGTTTTTTAAATAGTTGTTTTTGTCAATGAAGAGGGAAAATAATTAAAATTATTTAAAAAGAAAAAAAAAAAGATTGTCAGAAAAGACCATTTTCATGTTCAAATGTAGAGGGGAAATATTTATTTGATCACTAATTATTTAAAAAAAAAAAAAAAAAATGTTGATGGCTAGAAATGACCTGTTTTTTATATAGTATTTTTTTTAAATGAAGAGACAAAATAGTTAAAATTATTTAAAAAAAAAAAAAAAAAAAAAAGATCGTCAGAAAAGACCATTTTCATGTTCAAATGAAGAGGGAAAATATTTATTTGATCACTAATTATTTTTAAAAAAAAATAATAAAAATGTTGATGGCTAGAAATGACCAGTTTTTTATATAGTATTTTTTTTTTAAATGAAGAGACAAAATAGTTAAAATTATTTAAAAAAAAAAAAAAAAGATCGTCAGAAAAGACCATTTTCATGTTCAAATGAAGAGGGAAAATATTTATTTGATCACTTATCATTATTTTAAAAAAAAAAATGTTGATGGCTAAAAATGACCTGTTTTTTATATAGTATTTTTTTTTTTTTAATGAATAGAGAAAATAGTTAAAATTATTTTTTTTTAAATAAAATAAAGATTGTCAGAAAAGACCATTTTTATGTTCAAATTAAGAGGGGAAATATTTATTTGATGCTTAATAATTATTTTAAAAAACGTTAATGGCTCGAAATGACCTGTTTTTCTTAATAGTTTTTTTTAAATGAATAGGGAAAATAGTTAAAATTATTATTTTTAAAAAGATTGTCAGAAAATACAATTTTTATGTTCAAATGAAGAGGGAAAATATTTATTTGATGCTTAATAATTATTTTATAAAATGTTAATGGCCTGAAATGACCTGTTTTTCTTAATAGTTTTTTTTAAATGAAGAGGGAAAATAGTTTTTAAAAAAAAAATGTTTTAAGATTGTCAGAAAAGACCATTTTTATGTTCAAATGAAGAGGGAACATATTTATTTGATGCTTTATAATTAGTTTAAAAAACGTTAATGGCTCTAAATGACCTGTTTGTTTAAATAGTATGTTTTTAAATGAAGAGGGAAAATAGCTAAAATTATTATTTTTTTAAATATTGTCAGAAAAGACCATTTTTATGTTCAAATTAAGAGGGAAATATTTATTTGATGCTTTATAGTTATTTTAAAAAAAGGTTAATGGCTCGAAATGACCTGTTTTTTTTAAAATAGTATGTTTTTAAATGAAGAGGGAAAATAGCTAAAATTATTTTTTTTTTAAAGATTCTCAGAAAATACAATTTTTATGTTCAAATTAAGAGGGAAAATATTTATTTGGCGCTTTATAATTAGTTTAAAAAACGTTAATGGCTCTAAATGACCTGTTTTTTAAATAGTATGTTTTTAAATGAAGAGGGAAAATAGCTAAAAAAAAAATGTTTTTAAAGATTGTCAGGAAAGACCTTTTTTATGTTCAAATGAAGAGGGAAAATATTTATTTTATGCTTTATAGTTATTTTAAAAAACGTTAATGCTAGAAATGACCTGTTTTTTTTTAAATAGTTTTTTTTTTTTTAATGAAGAGGGAAAATAGTTAAAATAATTTTTTAGAAAAAAGATTGTCAGAAAGACCATTTTTATGTTCAAATGAAGAGGGAAAATATTTATTTGATCACTTATCTTTTTTTTTTTTTTAAAAACGTTGATGGCTAGAAATGACTTGCTTTTTTAATATTTGTTAAAAATGAAGAGGGAAACTAGTTAAAATTGTTAAAAAAAAATAAAAGATTGTCAAATGACCATTTTCATGTTCAAATGAACAGTGAATATATTTATTTGATCACTTATAATTATTAGTATTTATTTATTTTCACACATAGGTGCATGGTTGCCCCTGTTTTCTAAATATTATTTGTTAAAAATGACAATAGGAAATAGTTAAAAAAAACAAAATAATAATAATTGTCAGAAATGACCATTTTCAAGTTCAACTGAACAGTGAATATATTTATTTTATCACTTATAATTATTTTTTAAAAAAAACAACGTTGATGGCTAGAAATTACCGTTTTTTTCCCCCCAATATTATTTGTTAAAAATGACGAAAGAAAATGGTTAAAATTATAAAAGTGAACAGTGAAGATATTTATTTGATCACTTATAATGTTTTTTTTTTTTTTTTCAAACATAGGTGCATGGTTAGAAATGACCTGTTTTTAAAAAAAATTAAAAATGAAGAGGGAAAATAGTTTAAATTATTTTAAAAAATATATGTAAATGAAGAGGAAAACTGTTTATTTTATCACTTGTTATTTTTAAAGGTGGTTAAAACTCACCTGTTTAAAAAAAATGTTATTTGTTAAAAATGAAGATAAGATAAGACAAGAAAATAAATCAAAGGAAGACCGAAAAATTTTATTTTATCACGTATAATTATTTTGAAAAAACCTAGATGTAAAAAAATGATCTGTTTTTAATTTATTAAAAATAATAATATTATGTTAAAAATAAAGAAGGGAAAATAGTAAAAGTTTTACACGCCAAAAAACGTTCTAAATTAAATACTTTGATAATTAGATAATATTTTAATGATTTAAATGTTGTGGCATGCATTGTCTGCACTTAATAACATCAACTGACATACAAACAAGATTGGAAATGAGAAAAGGAGGATGACAACAACAAAAAAAGTTACAATTAAAAAAAAGAAGGAACATATTGTCCGAAATTATTATTTTTTTTGCTGTTTGAAAAATATATACTAAGAGAAAAAAATAGTTTAATGAATTCGAAAATAGATATGCACAGAAATGACAAGTTTTAACATTATAATTTATGATAAAGGGAAAATATTTAAATGTCTTTGATCAGAAACGATAGATAGATAGATGGTACTTTATTTATTTATTTATTTATTTAACGATATGAAGACAGATTAATTTGTTAAGAAAATACCTCAAATGGGAAAAAATAATTATGTATTGTCAGAAATGACAACAAATTGAAAACACTTGAATAATATGATTTGAAGGGAAACTGTATTTAAAAGATGTATGTTCAGAAATGACACATTTTAAACTTTAGATTAAATGATAAAAAAGTAAATATGTGCAGTTATTGGTGAGGGTAATACAAATGTATGAAAACAATTTGTTTTTAAAGGACATAATTTTTTACAATATATAAAACGTCAGAAAAAAAAAGTATTAATTATTTTCCGAACTTCCAAATGTTCTTTTTTTTTTTCCTTTGGAGGACTTTTCGTGGTTTTTTTGTTTTTTTTTATTTGTATCCCCAGCCCAGGAGAGGCAAGGGAAGGCAGGAAGGAGAGCGGGAGGGAGGGAGCCTCCCTGGAGGGATCCCCCGCTCGTCAGACCCGTTTGACGGCTTCATGGCTCCCAGCAGGGACCCACGCCAAGTGGATCATCAGGAACAAAAAAAAAAAAAAAAAAACCACAAATCTTTGACTTCGTGCATCCCGAAACTTGTCTGCAACTTTGATGAGTCAGCCCAAAACCTCACCTTTTTTAAAAAAAAAAAGAAAAAAAGATGACTTGTTTCAACATGCGTGCGCACTCATTAAGACAAAAGAAGACACACGCAGGAACGATACACGCGTGTGTGCGCGCCCCCCGCGCTCCTCCTCCTCCTCCTCCCCACTCAACCGGGAGCGCATTTCTAATTAAGAATTTAATTTTCCACGTACAAATTGTTGACTTTATCTGGCGGGAACACATGCTGCTGCCGCGGCGTGGAGGAGCGGAGGCGCAATCTCGCCCCGCGGGGGGGGTGTGGAAATTTAGGGAAGCGCGCATGCAGGTGCGCGACAGTGTCGTAAATCATCAGTTAAATGAAGACGCGTCAAGTTTCATCCCAATTTCTAACAATAGTTAATAATAATGGACGTGTTGCGTCATGCGTTGTTTACAATAAATAACAATCATCCTCACTTTTAATATTTTTCTTGTCGTTCTTAATCTCTTTATTTAATTGCATTTATATTT
>NC_084757.1:36864910-36904910 GCF_033978785.1 Entelurus aequoreus
CCTAACCTTTTTTTTTTTTTTTTGCAATGACAGTTAAAAGTGCTAAAAATGCTTAAAACAAAATAAAAAAGCATAATGCGTTTTGTCATTTTTTCCTGTAGTTAACTTCCTTTTACACTTAAAGAAGGTCTTTAAACGCCACACCGCTGTCACCTTTCAATAAAACCTGAGTCCTTTCTGTCACTTTTAGTCTTATTTAGTCATTTTCTATGGCGGATAACTTCTTTTTACACTTGCAATTGCTGTAAATAATGCAAAAAAAAAAAAAAAAAAAAGGCCGATTTGCGTGATGTGAGACGCTACATAAATGTTAGCTGTCGTTAAAGTGTGAGTCCTTTTTATTAGTTTTAGTTGTACTTTGTCATTTTATCCAGTGGTTAACTTCTTTTTACACCTGTAAAACAGACAGGAACCTAAAGGTCTTTAAACGCCACGCCGCTGTCATCCTTCAATAAAGTGTGAGTCCTTTTTATTAATTTTAGTTTTATTCAGTCATCTTGTGCAGCTCCAAACCTTTTTTTTTTTTTTTTTTTGCAATGACAGTTAAAAGTGCTAAAAATGCTTAAAAAATAAGTAAATAAAATACAAAAAAAAATAAGCATAATGCGCTTTGTCATTTTATCCTGTGGTTAATTTCTTTTTACACTAAAAGTCTTTAAACGCCACACCGCTATCACCTTTCAATAAAACTTGAGTCCTTTTTGTCACTTTTAGTTTTATTTAGTCATTTTATACAACAGATGCCTTCTTTTTACACTTGCAATTTCAGTAAATAATGCTAAAATTAAAAAAAAGGCCGATTTGCATGATGTGAGACGCTGCATAAATGTTAGCTGTCGTTAAAGTGTGAGTCCTTTTGATTAATTTTAGTTGTATTTTGTCATTTTATCCAGTGGTTGACTTCTTTTTACACTTGTAAATCCGATAGGAACGTACATAATTTTAATGCGTGCAGTCAACTTCTTCAAACGCCACGCCGCTCCCACCCTTTCTCAAAGCCTAAGTCATTTTTATTAATTTTAGTTTTATTTAGTCATTTTCTACAACAGATGACTTCTTTTTACACTTGCAAAGACAGTTAAAAATACTAAAAAAGAGCAATGCGTGACGTGAGACGCTACACAAAACTCACCTGTCATGACAGTTTGATTCCTTCTAATTTATTTTAGTTTTACTTTGTCTTTTTAATCCAGTGGTTTACTTCTTTTTACACTTGTAAAACAGACAGAAATGTAAAGGTCTTTAAACGCCACACAGCTGTCACTTTTTTTCCGCCAAAGAATAAGTCCTTTTTGTTACTTTTAGTTACGTTTTTAATTTTAGTTTTATTTAGTCATTTTGTAAAACAGATGACTTCTTTTTACACCTGCAATGACAGTTAAAAATTATTTAAAAAAGAGCAATGCGTGACGTGAGACGCGACACAAAACTCACATGTCATGAACCTTTGAGTCCTTTTTATTTATTTTAGTTTTACTTTGACATGTTATCCAGTGGTTAACTTCTTGTTACACTTTTAAAACAGTTAGGCACATAAAGAAGGTCTTTAAACGCCACACCGCTGTCATCCTTCAATAAAGTGCGAGTCCTTTTTATTAATTGTAGTTTTATTTAGTCATCTTGTACAGCTCCTAACCTTTTTTAACTTCCTTTTACACTTTTAAAACAGACAGGAATGTAAAAAAAAAAAAAAGTCTTTAAACGCCACACAGCTGTTCCCCTTCATGAAAGCGCGAGTCCTTTTGATCAATTTTAGTTTTATTTAGTCGTCTTCCATAATGGTTAACTTCTTTTTACACTTGTAAAACAGACAGGAACCTGAAGAAAGTATTTAAACGCCACACCACTATTCCCCTGTGTGTGTCCTTTTTATTAATTTTACTTTTATTTAGTCGTCTGAGTGGCAAACCCATTTTTTTACACTTGCAATGACAGTTAAAACTGCTAAAAAAAAGAGCAAAACTCGCCTGTCATGAAAGTTTGAGTCTTTTTTATTAATTTTAGTTTTAATTAGTCGTCTTCCATAGTGGTTAACTTCTTTTTACACTTGTAAAACAGACAGGAACCTGAAGAAAGTCTTTAAACGCCACACCACTTTTCCCCTGTGTGTGTCCTTTTTATTAATTTTACTTTTGTAGTCGTCTTGTACAGCGGCTGGCTTCTTTTTACACTTGACGGTTAGGGACACACACACATTCTTGTATTTGTTACCTTCTTGAGATATGAGAAAAATGCCTCCCTCTTTAGGACCAGCCTTTCTAGATATATAAAGAAGTGTATTTACAACATTAATAATATATACATACTATGCAAATATAAAAAAGGTAAGCTTTTGTTTTGTTTTTTGTTTTTTGGGGGGGGATTTTTTTGTTTGTAATTGTTTTTTAATCTTCATTATTTACTTCAAATTATTACTGTATGTCTCTCTCTCTCTCTCTCTCTCTCTCTCTCTATGTGTATATATATATATATACATATATATATATATATATATACATATATATATATACATATCTATAGACATATATCTATATACATATACATATATCTATATACATATATGTATCTATATACATATATATATATATATATATATATATATATATATATATATATATATATATATATATATATATATATATATATATATATATATATGTGTGTATATATATATATATGTGTGTATATATATATGTCTATATATATATATATATACACACATATATATATATATATATATATATATATATATATATATATGTGTGTATATATATATTGTTATTATTATTATTATTTTTTTTTAAATTGATTTTGGCCAAAAGGGCGTACATTTCACTTTCTTACACACACTTGTTATTTCATATGTTGACCAGAGGGGGAGCACTTAAATTTTTTACACAAACTTGTTATTTCATATGTTGACCATATGTTCAATGCTCCTCATATGGAAGGTACAAGAACACACACACACACACACACACACACACACACACACACACACACACACACACACACACACACACACACACACACACACACACACACACACACACACACACACACACACACACACACACACACACATTCTTGTATTTGTTACCTTCTTGAGACGTGAGAAAAATGCCTCCCTCTTTAGGACCAGCCTTTCTAGATATATAAAGAAGTGTATGTACAACATTAATAATATATACATACTATGCACATATAAAAAAGCTTGTTGTAAAAAATGAGTTGGAATTTCACAAGAAAAAGGTCACAATTTCACAAGAAAAACTTAGGATTTTGGCAGTTATAATAAAAGTCATCATTTTACTCAACGCAATTCAAAATTTTACAAAGAAAACTGAACATTTGTGCAATATTATGATAAAAGTTGGAATTTGACTCAATAACAGTCGCAATTTTACAAGAAAAAGCTTAAAATGTTTGCAATTTTATGAAAAGAGTCATCATTTTACTCGACAAAAGTCACAATTTTGTAAGAAAACTTGAACATTTGGTCAATATTACTATAATAATCGGAATTGTACTCGGCAAAATGATGACAAAAGTCACAATTTTACTCAAAAGATGTCACTATTTTACAAGAACAACAAAAAAATTGGCAACATTGTGACAAAAGTCAGAATTTAGTACGACAAATGTCACCATTTTGCATGAAAAAGTCAGAATTTTACGAGAAAACGTTGCAATATTACAGAAGCAGAAATAATGTGAGAAATTGTTCCCCATTTTATAAGAAAAAAGTCGACACATTGTGGAAATAAAAGACTGCTTTTAGTTATTTATTTATTTTTCATTTGTTTGTAATTAGTTTTTAATCTTCACTATTTACTTCAAGTTATTACAGTATGTCTTTATATACATATTTACTTATTTTTTAAACACATTTTGGCCAAAGGGGGCGCATTTCAATTTCTTACACACACTTGTTATTTCATATGTTGACCAGAGGGGGAGCACTTTTAGAAGGTTAGGGCAGTGGTCCCCAACCTTTTTGTAGCTGGGGACCGGTCAACGCCGGTTAATTTTATTTTTATTATTATTATTTTTTCATAAAGAAATACAATCATGTGTGCTTACGGACTGTATCCCTGCAGACTGTATTGATCTACAGTGTTTCCCATAAACTGCCAAGATACCTGTGGCGGTGGGGGCGTGGCTATGGGCGTGGTCACCATGACATCATCGAGTAATTTGCATAATCCACTACAACGATATGATTTTCTCTAAAAAGGCTCAAAAAATGTATACTTACTAATTAATAATAACAGTTTTGTTTTAAACGTCCATCCATCCATTTTACAATATAATTACAACACTTTATGTACATATTTATATACAGATTTGAACAATAAGTTATTCACTGAAATATATTTATTAGTTGTGGTTCTTACAAAAAATATATCTTATAAAATATAAAAGCTAAAATGTCTCTTAAAGCTCTGCCCCTTTAATTAGTGCATACTAAATCATTTAACTTTAGCCTACTACTACAACCATATTATTTACCAGCAACATAAAGTGAAACAGAGGCAGAGGTGTCCTGCCACAGTCCGTAACAAATAAACAGAAAACAGTAGTGGTCAAATACAAATAAGGCAACAAGAGAAGTATCCTACACTTCTCTTTTGTAAAGTAAATCTGAACAGCCGATACGGGCATCTACATCAACTATATGATTTGCCTGAGTAGCTGGACAGGACAAAAAAAAATAAAAAATAATTTTTTTTTTTTTTTTTTTTTTTTTTAATTTGTGGCGTTCGTAATTCTTTCGTGGTGGGCCACCACAAATAAATGAATGTGTGGGAAACACTGATCTATATTGATATATAATGTATATATTGTGTTTTTTATGTTGATTTAATTTAAAAAAAAATATATATATACATATATATATATATATATATATATTTTTATTTTTTTTAAAAATGTATTTCTCGCACGACCCGGTACCAATCAATATATTGTGTTTTTTATGTGGATTTAATTTAAAAAAAAAAAAATATATATATATATATATATATATATATATATATATATATATATATATATATATATATATATATATATATATATATATATATATATACCCTAACCCAGTGGTCCCCAACTACCGGTCCGCGGACCGATTGGTACCGGGTCGTGCGAGAAATTAAAAAAAAATATATATATATATATTGGTACCGGGTCGTGCGAGAAAAAAAAAAAAAAAAAAAATATATATATATATATATATATATATATATATATATATATTTTTTTTTTTTAATTTTTTTTTTTATTTGGTACCGGGTCGTGCGAGAAATAAAAAAAAAAAAAATAAAAAAAAATATATATATATATATATATATATATATATATATATATATATATATATATATATATATATATATATATATATATATATATATATATATATATATATATTTTTTTTTTTTTTCAAATTTCTCGCACGACCCGGGTACCAATCGGTCCGCGGACCGGTAGTTGGGCACCACTGGGTTAGGGTATGCAATGTTATTTGGACCATGATTTATGTCATCACTTGTTCACACCTCCTCATATGGAAGATACTTTTCCTACACACACACACACACACACACACACGCACACACACACACACACACACGTACACACACAAGAGGACACTAATCGTGGCTGGTGACAGCAAATGAGATGAATGCAGGCAGTAAAACGGCGCGTGGAGGGTAAAGGTAAGGTGACTTATCAGCGGGGTGAGGAAGGTACCACCCGGGGGTCCGCCTCCATCAGCATCTCCTGTGTGGATTAGACTAATCAGGGCGAGGGGAGGTGTTATCTGGCGAGACGACGCTCCTGAAAAGAGCCTAGAGAAACGTGTGCTGGTGAGGTGACAATCTTCCACCCGCCTTTCATCTTCCTCCTATTGTCTCGCGAAAAAATCAACAAATATTTTCTGTATTTTTCTCGACGCCTCCTCCATCCTCCCTCCTCCCTCCTCCATCCTCCATCATCAGGAAAGGTTTGCGGCGCCGGCTGCACGGCGCTGATGGAAGGAAGTCGACAAAGACCCTGAAAGGTGTTTGTGTGAATATTTATCAGACGGGCCCTCAGCTCAGATAGCAACTGGCGCTAATCTCTTTCTTCAAGGGACTCACTCACCTCTCACATCCAACTTCTCTCATCCCTCTTGTTTCACCAAATAATCCCCACGACTATTGTGTGTGCCGGGGGAACACACCCAAAGTCAGAGAAAGTTCTGTGGCTGATGTCTGCAGGTGCACTGAATTAGGTACCGACTCAGTTCCCTCTGCACCCGCCGAGTCAAACACTTTTTTAGTACCGCCACACCTTGAAAATATGTTTGTTTTACTTGAAGACAAATTAAATTCATATAATATATTGTAGCCCCCAAAGGAAATCACACAGTCTGACGCTATTTTTAACTTTTATTACCAATCTTAGCCACAGTTTCGTCTGAGTCAATCACTTTTATAACCGCCACACCTTAAAAATAAGGTTTTTTTACCTAAAGACAAATTAAAGTCATATAATATATTGTAGCCCCCAGAGGAAATCACACAATGTCTGACGCTATATTTAACTTTTATTACCAATCTTAGCTACACTTCCGTCTGAGTCAAACACTTTTATTACTGCCACACCTTAAAAATAAGTAGTTTTTACTTGAAGACAAATTAAAATCATATAATATAATCCCACAAAGTCGGACACTATTTTTAACTTTCATTACCAATCTTATGATAACAAACGGCACATTTTCAACAGGTTTTAAATCCTCTGCCAACACTTTCGGCACTGAATTAGGTACCGACTCAGTTCCATCTGCACCGCCAAGTCAACACTTTTTTCCTACCGCCACACCTTAAAGACAAATTCAAGTCATATAATATATTGTAGCCCCCAGTGGAAATCTCACAAAGTCTGACACTATTTTTTTTTAACATTTATTACCAATCTTAGCCACTGTTCCATCTGAGTCAGTCACTTTTATAACCGCCACACCTTAAACGTAATTTTTTTTTACCTAAAGACAAATTAAAGTCATATAATATATTGTAGTCCCCAAAGGAAATCACACAATCTGACGCTATTTTTAACTTTTATTACCAATCTTAGCCACAGTTCCGTCTGAGTCAATCACTTTTATAACCGCCACACCTTAAAAGTAAGTTTTTTTTTAACCTAAAGACAAATTCAAGTCATATAATATATTGTAGTCCCCAAAGGAAATCACACAGTCTGACGCTATGTTTAACTTTTATTACCAATCTTAGCCACAGTTCCGTCTGAGTCAATCACTTTTATAACTGCCACACCTTAAAAATAAGCAGTTTTTACTTGAAGACAAATTCAAGTCATATAATATATTGTAGTCCCCAGAGGAAATCACACGAAGTCTGACGTTATTTTTAACTTTTATTACCAATCTTAGCCACAGTTCCGTCTGAGTCAATCCCTTTAATAACCGCCACACCTTAAAAGTACGTTTTTTTTTTAACCTAAAGACAAATTAAAGTCATACAGTATATTGTAGCCCCCAGAGGAAATCACACAGTCTGACGCTATTTTTAATCTTAGCCACAGTTCCGTCTGAGTCAATCACTTTTATAACCGCCACACCTTAAAAATAAGTAGTTTTTACTTGGAGACAAATTAAAGTCATATAATATATTGTAGCCTCCAGAGGAAATCACACAAAGGCTGACGCTATTTTTAACTTTTATTACCAATCTTAGCCACAGTTCCATCTGAGTCAATCACTTTTATAATCGCCACACCTTAAAAATAAGTAGTTTTTACTTGAAGACAAATTAAAGTCATATAGTATATTGTAGTCCCCAGAGGAAATCACACAAAGGCTGATGCTATTTTTAACTTTTATTACCAATCTTAGCCACAGTTCCTTCTGGGTCAATCACTTTTATAACCGCCACACCTTAAAAGTAAGTTTTTTTTACCTAAAGACAAATTAAAGTCATACAATATATTCTAGTCCCCAGAGGAAATCGAACGAAGTCTGACGCTATTTTTAACTTTTATTACCAATCTTAGCCACAGTTCCGTCTGAGTCAATCACTTTTATAACCGCCACACCTTAAAAGTAAGTTTTTTTTTACCTAAAGACAAATTAAAGTCATATAATATACTGTAGCCCCCAGAGGAAATCACACAAAGGCTGATGCTATTTTTAACTTTTATTACCAATCTTAGCCACAGTTCCATCTGAGTCAATCACTTTTATAACCGCCACACCTTAAAAGTAAGTTTTTTTTTCCTAAAGACAAATTCAAGTCATATAATATATTGTAGCCCCTAAAGGAACTCACACAGTCTGACGCTATTTTTAACTTTTATTACCAATCTTAGCCACAGTTTCGTCTGAGTCAATCACTTTTATAACCGCCACACCTTAAAAGTTTTTTTTTTTTACCTGAAGACAATTTCAAGTCATATAATATATTGTAGTCCCCAAAGGAACTCACACAGTCTGACGCTATTTTTAACTTTTATTACCAATCTTAGCCACAGTTCCGTCTGAGTCAATCACTTTTATAACCGCCACACCTTAAAAATAAGTAGTTTTTACTTGAAGACAAATTAAAGTCATATAATATATTGTAACCCCCAGAGGAAATCACACAGAGTCTGACGCTATTTTTAACTTTTATTACCAATGTTATGATAACAAATGGCACAATTACAACAGGTTTTAAATCCCGTGCAAACACTTTCGCCACTGAATTAGGTACCGACTCAGTTCCGTCTGCACCGCCGAGTCAAACACTTTTTTATTACCGCCACACCTTAAAAATAAGCAGTTTTTACTTGAAGACAAATTAAAGTCATATAATATATTGTAGTCCCCAAAGGAACTCACATAGTCTGACGCTATTTTTAACTTTTATTACCAATCTTAGCCACAGTTCCGTCTGAGTCAATCACTTTTATAACCGCCACACCTTAAAAGTAAGTTTTTTTTTACCTAAAGACAAATTCAAGTCATATAATATATTGTAGCCCCCAAAGGAAATCACACAGAGTCTGACGCTATTTTTAACTTTTATTACCAATCTTATGATAACAAACGGCACAATTACAACAGGTTTTAAATCCCGTGCAAACACTTTCGGCACTGAATTAGGTACCGACTCAGTTTCGTCTGCACCGCCAAGTCAAACACTTTTTTACTACCGCCACACCTTAAAGACAAATTCAAGTCATATAATATATTGTAGCCCCCAGAGGAAATCTCACAAAGTCTGACGCTATTTTTTAACTTTTATTACCAATCTTAGCCACAGTTCCGTCTGAGTCAATCACTTTTATAACCGCCACACCTTAAAAGTAAGTTTTTTTTACCTAAAGACAAATTAAAGTCATATAATATATTGTAGTCCCCAAAGGAACTCACACAATCTGACGCTATGTTTAACTTTTATTACCAATCTTAGCCACAGTTCCGTCTGAGTCAATCACTTTTATAACCGCCACACCTTAAAAATATGTTTGTTTTACTTGAAGACAAATTAAATTCATATAATATATTGTAGCCCCCAAAGGAAATCACACAGTCTGACGCTATTTTTAACTTTTATTACCAATCTTAGCCACAGTTTCGTCTGAGTCAATCACTTTTATAACCGCCACACCTTAAAAATAAGGTTTTTTTACCTAAAGACAAATTAAAGTCATATAATATATTGTAGCCCCCAGAGGAAATCACACAATGTCTGACGCTATATTTAACTTTTATTACCAATCTTAGCTACACTTCCGTCTGAGTCAAACACTTTTATTACTGCCACACCTTAAAAATAAGTAGTTTTTACTTGAAGACAAATTAAAATCATATAATATAATCCCACAAAGTCGGACACTATTTTTAACTTTCATTACCAATCTTATGATAACAAACGGCACATTTTCAACAGGTTTTAAATCCTCTGCCAACACTTTCGGCACTGAATTAGGTACCGACTCAGTTCCATCTGCACCGCCAAGTCAAACACTTTTTTCCTACCGCCACACCTTAAAGACAAATTCAAGTCATATAATATATTGTAGCCCCCAGTGGAAATCTCACAAAGTCTGACACTATTTTTTTTTAACATTTATTACCAATCTTAGCCACTGTTCCATCTGAGTCAGTCACTTTTATAACCGCCACACCTTAAACGTAATTTTTTTTTACCTAAAGACAAATTAAAGTCATATAATATATTGTAGTCCCCAAAGGAAATCACACAATCTGACGCTATTTTTAACTTTTATTACCAATCTTAGCCACAGTTCCGTCTGAGTCAATCACTTTTATAACCGCCACACCTTAAAAGTAAGTTTTTTTTTAACCTAAAGACAAATTCAAGTCATATAATATATTGTAGTCCCCAAAGGAAATCACACAGTCTGACGCTATGTTTAACTTTTATTACCAATCTTAGCCACAGTTCCGTCTGAGTCAATCACTTTTATAACTGCCACACCTTAAAAATAAGCAGTTTTTACTTGAAGACAAATTCAAGTCATATAATATATTGTAGTCCCCAGAGGAAATCACACGAAGTCTGACGTTATTTTTAACTTTTATTACCAATCTTAGCCACAGTTCCGTCTGAGTCAATCCCTTTAATAACCGCCACACCTTAAAAGTACGTTTTTTTTTTACCTAAAGACAAATTAAAGTCATACAGTATATTGTAGCCCCCAGAGGAAATCACACAGTCTGACGCTATTTTTAATCTTAGCCACAGTTCCGTCTGAGTCAATCACTTTTATAACCGCCACACCTTAAAAATAAGTAGTTTTTACTTGGAGACAAATTAAAGTCATATAATATATTGTAGCCTCCAGAGGAAATCACACAAAGGCTGACGCTATTTTTAACTTTTATTACCAATCTTAGCCACAGTTCCATCTGAGTCAATCACTTTTATAATCGCCACACCTTAAAAATAAGTAGTTTTTACTTGAAGACAAATTAAAGTCATATAGTATATTGTAGTCCCCAGAGGAAATCACACAAAGGCTGATGCTATTTTTAACTTTTATTACCAATCTTAGCCACAGTTCCTTCTGGGTCAATCACTTTTATAACCGCCACACCTTAAAAGTAAGTTTTTTTTACCTAAAGACAAATTAAAGTCATACAATATATTCTAGTCCCCAGAGGAAATCGAACGAAGTCTGACGCTATTTTTAACTTTTATTACCAATCTTAGCCACAGTTCCGTCTGAGTCAATCACTTTTATAACCGCCACACCTTAAAAGTAAGTTTTTTTTTACCTAAAGACAAATTAAAGTCATATAATATACTGTAGCCCCCAGAGGAAATCACACAAAGGCTGATGCTATTTTTAACTTTTATTACCAATCTTAGCCACAGTTCCATCTGAGTCAATCACTTTTATAACCGCCACACCTTAAAAGTAAGTTTTTTTTTCCTAAAGACAAATTCAAGTCATATAATATATTGTAGCCCCTAAAGGAACTCACACAGTCTGACGCTATTTTTAACTTTTATTACCAATCTTAGCCACAGTTTCGTCTGAGTCAATCACTTTTATAACCGCCACACCTTAAAAGTTTTTTTTTTTTACCTGAAGACAATTTCAAGTCATATAATATATTGTAGTCCCCAAAGGAACTCACACAGTCTGACGCTATTTTTAACTTTTATTACCAATCTTAGCCACAGTTCCGTCTGAGTCAATCACTTTTATAACCGCCACACCTTAAAAATAAGTAGTTTTTACTTGAAGACAAATTAAAGTCATATAATATATTGTAACCCCCAGAGGAAATCACACAGAGTCTGACGCTATTTTTAACTTTTATTACCAATGTTATGATAACAAATGGCACAATTACAACAGGTTTTAAATCCCGTGCAAACACTTTCGCCACTGAATTAGGTACCGACTCAGTTCCGTCTGCACCGCCGAGTCAAACACTTTTTTATTACCGCCACACCTTAAAAATAAGCAGTTTTTACTTGAAGACAAATTAAAGTCATATAATATATTGTAGTCCCCAAAGGAACTCACATAGTCTGACGCTATTTTTAACTTTTATTACCAATCTTAGCCACAGTTCCGTCTGAGTCAATCACTTTTATAACCGCCACACCTTAAAAGTAAGTTTTTTTTTACCTAAAGACAAATTCAAGTCATATAATATATTGTAGCCCCCAAAGGAAATCACACAGAGTCTGACGCTATTTTTAACTTTTATTACCAATCTTATGATAACAAACGGCACAATTACAACAGGTTTTAAATCCCGTGCAAACACTTTCGGCACTGAATTAGGTACCGACTCAGTTTCGTCTGCACCGCCAAGTCAAACACTTTTTTACTACCGCCACACCTTAAAGACAAATTCAAGTCATATAATATATTGTAGCCCCCAGAGGAAATCTCACAAAGTCTGACGCTATTTTTTAACTTTTATTACCAATCTTAGCCACAGTTCCGTCTGAGTCAATCACTTTTATAACCGCCACACCTTAAAAGTAAGTTTTTTTTACCTAAAGACAAATTAAAGTCATATAATATATTGTAGTCCCCAAAGGAACTCACACAATCTGACGCTATGTTTAACTTTTATTACCAATCTTAGCCACAGTTCCGTCTGAGTCAAACACTTTTATTACTGCCACACCTTAAAAATAGGTAGTTTTTACTTGAAGACAAATTAAAGTCATATAATATATTGTAGTCCCCAAAGGAAATCACACAGTCTGATGCTATTTTTAACTTTTATTACCAATCTTAGCCACAGTTCCGTCTGAGTCAATCACTTTTATAACCGCCACACCTTAAAAATAAGTAGTTTTTACTTGAAGACAAATTAAAGTCATATAATATATTGTAGTCCCCAGAGGAACTCACACAGTCTGACGCTATTTTTAACTTTTATTACCAATCTTAGCCACAGTTCCGTCTGAGTCAATCACTTTTATAACCGCCACACCTTAAAAGTAAGTTTTTTTTTACCTAAAGACAAATTCAAGTCATATAATATATTGTAGTCCCCAAAGGAAATCACACAGTCTGACGCTATTTTTAACTTTAATTACCAATCTTAGCCACAGTTCCGTCTGAGTCAATCACTTTTATAACCGCCACACCTTAAAAATATGTTTGTTTTACTTGAAGACAAATTAAATTCATATAATATATTGTAGCCCCCAAAGGAAATCACACAGTCTGACGCTATTTTTAACTTTTATTACCAATCTTAGCCACAGTTTCGTCTGAGTCAATCACTTTTATAACCGCCACACCTTAAAAATAAGGTTTTTTTACCTAAAGACAAATTAAAGTCATATAATATATTGTAGCCCCCAGAGGAAATCACACAATGTCTGACGCTATATTTAACTTTTATTACCAATCTTAGCTACACTTCCGTCTGAGTCAAACACTTTTATTACTGCCACACCTTAAAAATAAGTAGTTTTTACTTGAAGACAAATTAAAATCATATAATATAATCCCACAAAGTCGGACACTATTTTTAACTTTCATTACCAATCTTATGATAACAAACGGCACATTTTCAACAGGTTTTAAATCCTCTGCCAACACTTTCGGCACTGAATTAGGTACCGACTCAGTTCCATCTGCACCGCCAAGTCAAACACTTTTTTCCTACCGCCACACCTTAAAGACAAATTCAAGTCATATAATATATTGTAGCCCCCAGTGGAAATCTCACAAAGTCTGACACTATTTTTTTTTAACATTTATTACCAATCTTAGCCACTGTTCCATCTGAGTCAGTCACTTTTATAACCGCCACACCTTAAACGTAATTTTTTTTTACCTAAAGACAAATTAAAGTCATATAATATATTGTAGTCCCCAAAGGAAATCACACAATCTGACGCTATTTTTAACTTTTATTACCAATCTTAGCCACAGTTCCGTCTGAGTCAATCACTTTTATAACCGCCACACCTTAAAAGTAAGTTTTTTTTTAACCTAAAGACAAATTCAAGTCATATAATATATTGTAGTCCCCAAAGGAAATCACACAGTCTGACGCTATGTTTAACTTTTATTACCAATCTTAGCCACAGTTCCGTCTGAGTCAATCACTTTTATAACTGCCACACCTTAAAAATAAGCAGTTTTTACTTGAAGACAAATTCAAGTCATATAATATATTGTAGTCCCCAGAGGAAATCACACGAAGTCTGACGTTATTTTTAACTTTTATTACCAATCTTAGCCACAGTTCCGTCTGAGTCAATCCCTTTAATAACCGCCACACCTTAAAAGTACGTTTTTTTTTTACCTAAAGACAAATTAAAGTCATACAGTATATTGTAGCCCCCAGAGGAAATCACACAGTCTGACGCTATTTTTAATCTTAGCCACTGTTCCGTCTGAGTCAATCACTTTTATAACCGCCACACCTTAAAAATAAGTAGTTTTTACTTGGAGACAAATTAAAGTCATATAATATATTGTAGCCCCCAGAGGAAATCACACAAAGGCTGACGCTATTTTTAACTTTTATTACCAATCTTAGCCACAGTTCCATCTGAGTCAATCACTTTTATAATCGCCACACCTTAAAAATAAGTAGTTTTTACTTGAAGACAAATTAAAGTCATATAGTATATTGTAGTCCCCAGAGGAAATCACACAAAGGCTGATGCTATTTTTAACTTTTATTACCAATCTTAGCCACAGTTCCTTCTGGGTCAATCACTTTTATAACCGCCACACCTTAAAAGTAAGTTTTTTTTACCTAAAGACAAATTAAAGTCATACAATATATTCTAGTCCCCAGAGGAAATCGAACGAAGTCTGACGCTATTTTTAACTTTTATTACCAATCTTAGCCACAGTTCCGTCTGAGTCAATCACTTTTATAACCGCCACACCTTAAAAGTAAGTTTTTTTTTACCTAAAGACAAATTAAAGTCATATAATATACTGTAGCCCCCAGAGGAAATCACACAAAGGCTGATGCTATTTTTAACTTTTATTACCAATCTTAGCCACAGTTCCATCTGAGTCAATCACTTTTATAACCGCCACACCTTAAAAGTAAGTTTTTTTTTCCTAAAGACAAATTCAAGTCATATAATATATTGTAGCCCCTAAAGGAACTCACACAGTCTGACGCTATTTTTAACTTTTATTACCAATCTTAGCCTCAGTTCCGTCTGAGTCAATCACTTTTATAATCGCCACACCTTAAAAGTTTTTTTTTTTTACCTGAAGACAATTTCAAGTCATATAATATATTGTAGTCCCCAAAGGAACTCACACAGTCTGACGCTATTTTTAACTTTTATTACCAATCTTAGCCACAGTTCCGTCTGAGTCAATCACTTTTATAACCGCCACACCTTAAAAATAAGTAGTTTTTACTTGAAGACAAATTAAAGTCATATAATATATTGTAACCCCCAGAGGAAATCACACAGAGTCTGACGCTATTTTTAACTTTTATTACCAATGTTATGATAACAAATGGCACAATTACAACAGGTTTTAAATCCCGTGCAAACACTTTCGGCACTGAATTAGGTACCGACTCAGTTCCGTCTGCACCGCCGAGTCAAACACTTTTTTACTACCGCCACACCTTAAAAATAAGCAGTTTTTACTTGAAGACAAATTAAAGTCATATAATATATTGTAGTCCCCAAAGGAACTCACATAGTCTGACGCTATTTTTAACTTTTATTACCAATCTTAGCCACAGTTCCGTCTGAGTCAATCACTTTTATAACCGCCACACCTTAAAAGTAAGTTTTTTTTTACCTAAAGACAAATTCAAGTCATATAATATATTGTAGCCCCCAAAGGAAATCACACAGAGTCTGACGCTATTTTTAACTTTTATTACCAATCTTATGATAACAAACGGCACAATTACAACAGGTTTTAAATCCCGTGCAAACACTTTCGGCACTGAATTAGGTACCGACTCAGTTTCGTCTGCACCGCCAAGTCAAACACTTTTTTACTACCGCCACACCTTAAAGACAAATTCAAGTCATATAATATATTGTAGCCCCCAGAGGAAATCTCACAAAGTCTGACGCTATTTTTTAACTTTTATTACCAATCTTAGCCACAGTTCCGTCTGAGTCAATCACTTTTATAACCGCCACACCTTAAAAGTAAGTTTTTTTTACCTAAAGACAAATTAAAGTCATATAATATATTGTAGTCCCCAAAGGAACTCACACAATCTGACGCTATGTTTAACTTTTATTACCAATCTTAGCCACAGTTCCGTCTGAGTCAAACACTTTTATTACTGCCACACCTTAAAAATAGGTAGTTTTTACTTGAAGACAAATTAAAGTCATATAATATATTGTAGTCCCCAAAGGAAATCACACAGTCTGATGCTATTTTTAACTTTTATTACCAATCTTAGCCACAGTTCCGTCTGAGTCAATCACTTTTATAACCGCCACACCTTAAAAATAAGTAGTTTTTACTTGAAGACAAATTAAAGTCATATAATATATTGTAGTCCCCAGAGGAACTCACACAGTCTGACGCTATTTTTAACTTTTATTACCAATCTTAGCCACAGTTCCGTCTGAGTCAATCACTTTTATAACCGCCACACCTTAAAAGTAAGTTTTTTTTTACCTAAAGACAAATTCAAGTCATATAATATATTGTAGTCCCCAAAGGAAATCACACAGTCTGACGCTATTTTTAACTTTAATTACCAATCTTAGCCACAGTTCCGTCTGAGTCAATCACTTTTATAACCGCCACACCTTAAAAATAAGTAGTTTTTACTTGAAGACAAATTAAAGTCATATAATATATTGTAGTCCCCAGAGGAAATCACACAAAGGCTGATGCTATTTTTAACTTTTATTACCAATCTTATGATAACAAACGGCACAATTACAACAGGTTTTAAATCCCGTGCAAACACTTTCGGCACTGAATTAGGTACAGACTCAGTTCCGTCTGCACCGCCGAGTCAAACACTTTTTTACTACCGCCACACCTTGAAAATAAGTAGTTTTTACTTGAAGACAAATTAAAGTCATATAATATATTGTAGTACCCAAAGGAAATCACACAGTCTGACGCCATTTTTAACTTTTATTACCAATCTTAGCCAAATGTTAAAAAAAAGAAAAAGGCGGACGTGAGACGCTACATATATGTTAGATATTGTTAAAATGAGAGTCTTTTTTATCCATTTTAGTTTTATTTAGTCATTTTATACAACAGATGCCTTCTTTTTACACTTGCAATGACAGTTGAAAATGCTAAAAAAAAAAAAAAGGGGGATGTGAGAAGCTACATAAATGTTAGATATTGTTAAAGTGTGAGTCCTTTTTATCCATTTTAGTTTAATTATTAATTTTATACAACGGATGCCTTCTTTTTACACTTGCAATGACAGTTAAAAATGCTAAAAAAAATGGCAATGAGATGCTACACAAAACTCCCCTGTCATGAAAGTTTGAGTCCTTTTTATTTATTTCAGTTTTACCTTGTCATTTTATCTTCTTTTTACACCTGTAAAACAGTTAGGCACATAAAGGTTTTTAAACGCCACGCCGCTGTCATCCTTTAATAAAGTGCGAGTCCTTTTTATTCATTTTAGTTTTATTTAGTCATCTCGTACAGCTCCTAACCTTTTTTTTTTTTTTTGCAATGACAGTTAAAAGTGCTAAAAATTCTAAAAAAAAATTTAAAAAAGGGGAAAAAAAGCGTAATGCACTTTGTCATTTTATCCTGTGGTTAACTTCCTTTTACACTTGTAAAACAGACAGGAACTTGAAGAAGGTCTTTAAACGCCACACCGCTGTCACCTTTCAATAAAACCTGAGTCCTTTTTGTTACGTTTAGTTTTATTTAATCAGCTTCTATGGCGGATAACTTCTTTTTACAGTTGCAATTGCAGTAAATAATGCTAAAAAAAAAAAAAAGGCAGATTTGTGTGATGTGAGACGCTACATAAATGTTAGCTGTCGTTAAAGTGTGAGTCTTTTTTATTAATCTTAGTTTTACTTTATTTTATCCAGTGGTTAACTTATTTTTACACTTGTAATAAGTTAGGCACATAAAGGAGGTCTTTAAACGCCACGCCGCTTTCATCCTTCAATAAAGTGGGAGTCCTTTTTATTAATTTTAGTTTTATTCAGTCATCTTGTACAGCTTCTAACTTTTTTTTTTTTGCATTGACAATTAAAAGTGCTAAAAATGCTTTTAAAGAAAAGACCAAAAAAAAGCATAATGCGCTTTGTCATTTTATCCAGTAATTAACTTCCTTTTACACTTAAAGAAGGTCTTTAAACGCCACACTGCTGTCACCTTTCAATAAAACCTGAGTCCTTTTGGTCACTTTTAGTTTTATTTAGCCGTCTCCTATGGCGGAGAACTTCTTTTTACACTTGCAATTGAAGTAGATAATGCAAAAAAAAAAAGAAAAAAAGGCAGATTTGCGTGATGTGAGACGCTACATAAATGTTAGCTGTCGTTAAAGTGTGAGTCCTTTTTATTAATTTCAGTTTTACTTTGTCATTTTATCCAGTGTTTAACTTCTTTTTACACTTGTAAAACAGTTAGGCACATAAAGAAGGTCTTTAGACGCCACGCCGCTGTCATCCTTCAATAAAGTGTGAGTCCTTTATATCAATTTGTTTTATTTAGTCGTCTCCTATGGCGGATACCTTCTTTTTACACTTGCAATTACAGTAAATAATGCAACAAAAAAAGTTCCATCTGAGTCAAACACTTTTTTATTACCGCCACACCTTAAAAATAGGTTTTGTTACTTAAAGACAAATTAAAGTCATATAATATATTGTAGTCCGCAGAGGAAATTACACAAAGTCTGATGCTATTTTTAACTTTTATTACCAATCTTAGCCACAGTTCCGTCTGAGTCAATCACTTTTATAACCGCCACACCTTAAAAATAAGTAGTTTTTACTTGAAGACAAATTAAAGTCATATAATATATTGTAACCCCCAGAGGAAATCACACAGAGTCTGACGCTATTTTTAACTTTTATTACCAATGTTATGATAACAAATGGCACAATTACAACAGGTTTTAAATCCCGTGCAAACACTTTCGGCACTGAATTAGGTACCGACTCAGTTCCGTCTGCACCGCCGAGTCAAACACTTTTTTACTACCGCCACACCTTAAAAATAAGCAGTTTTTACTTGAAGACAAATTAAAGTCATATAATATATTGTAGTCCCCAAAGGAACTCACATAGTCTGACGCTATTTTTAACTTTTATTACCAATCTTAGCCACAGTTCCGTCTGAGTCAATCACTTTTATAACCGCCACACCTTAAAAGTAAGGTTTTTTTTACCTAAAGACAAATTCAAGTCATATAATATATTGTAGCCCCCAAAGGAAATCACACAGAGTCTGACGCTATTTTTAACTTTTATTACCAATCTTATGATAACAAACGGCACAATTACAACAGGTTTTAAATCCCGTGCAAACACTTTCGGCACTGAATTAGGTACCGACTCAGTTTCGTCTGCACCGCCAAGTCAAACACTTTTTTACTACCGCCACACCTTAAAGACAAATTCAAGTCATATAATATATTGTAGCCCCCAGAGGAAATCTCACAAAGTCTGACGCTATTTTTTAACTTTTTTTACCAATCTTAGCCACAGTTCCGTCTGAGTCAATCACTTTTATAACCGCCACACCTTAAAAGTAAGTTTTTTTTACCTAAAGACAAATTAAAGTCATATAATATATTGTAGTCCCCAAAGGAACTCACACAATCTGACGCTATGTTTAACTTTTATTACCAATCTTAGCCACAGTTCCGTCTGAGTCAAACACTTTTATTACTGCCACACCTTAAAAATAGGTAGTTTTTACTTGAAGACAAATTAAAGTCATATAATATATTGTAGTCCCCAAAGGAAATCACACAGTCTGATGCTATTTTTAACTTTTATTACCAATCTTAGCCACAGTTCCGTCTGAGTCAATCACTTTTATAACCGCCACACCTTAAAAATAAGTAGTTTTTACTTGAAGACAAATTAAAGTTATATAATATATTGTAGTCCCCAGAGGAACTCACACAGTCTGACGCTATTTTTAACTTTTATTACCAATCTTAGCCACAGTTCCGTCTGAGTCAATCACTTTTATAACCGCCACACCTTAAAAGTAAGTTTTTTTTTTACCTAAAGACAAATTCAAGTCATATAATATATTGTAGTCCCCAAAGGAAATCACACAGTCTGACGCTATTTTTAACTTTAATTACCAATCTTAGCCACAGTTCCGTCTGAGTCAATCACTTTTATAACCGCCACACCTTAAAAATAAGTAGTTTTTACTTGAAGACAAATTAAAGTCATATAATATATTGTAGTCCCCAGAGGAAATCACACAAAGGCTGATGCTATTTTTAACTTTTATTACCAATCTTAGCCACAGTTCCATCTGAGTCAATCACTTTTATAACCGCCACACCTTAAAAGTAAGGTTTTTTTTACCTAAAGACAAATTCAAGTCATATAATATACTGTAGTCCCCAGAGGAAATCACACAGAGTCTGACGCTATTTTTAACTTTTATTACCAATCTTAGCCACAGTTCCATCTGAGTCAATCACTTTTATAACCGCCACACCTTAAAAATAAGTAGTTTTTACTTGAAGACAAATTAAAGTCATATAATATATTGTAGTCCCCAGAGGAAATCACACAAAGGCTGATGCTATTTTTAACTTTTATTACCAATCTTATGATAACAAATGGCACAATTACAACAGGTTTTAAATCCCGTGCAAACACTTTCGGCACTGAATTAGGTACCGACTCAGTTCCGTCTGCACCGCCGAGTCAAACACTTTTTTACTACCGCCACACCTTGAAAATAAGTAGTTTTTACTTGAAGACAAATTAAAGTCATATAATATATTGTAGTACCCAAAGGAAATCACACAGTCTGACGCCATTTTTAACTTTTATTACCAATCTTAGCCAAATGTTAAAAAAAAGAAAAAGGCGGACGTGAGACGCTACATATATGTTAGATATTGTTAAAATGAGAGTCTTTTTTATCCATTTTAGTTTTATTTAGTCATTTTATACAACAGATGCCTTCTTTTTACACTTGCAATGACAGTTGAAAATGCTAAAAAAAAAAAAAGGGGGATGTGAGAAGCTACATAAATGTTAGATATTGTTAAAGTGTGAGTCCTTTTTATACATTTTAGTTTAATTATTAATTTTATACAACGGATGCCTTCTTTTTACACTTGCAATGACAGTTAAAAATGCTAAAAAAAATGGCAATGAGATGCTACACAAAACTCCCCTGTCATGAAAGTTTGAGTCCTTTTTATTTATTTCAGTTTTACCTTGTCATTTTATCTTCTTTTTACACCTGTAAAACAGTTAGGCACATAAAGGTTTTTAAACGCCACGCCGCTGTCATCCTTTAATAAAGTGCGAGTCCTTTTTATTCATTTTAGTTTTATTTAGTCATCTCGTACAGCTCCTAACCTTTTTTTTTTTTTTTGCAATGACAGTTAAAAGTGCTAAAAATTCTAAAAAAAAATTTAAAAAAGGGGAAAAAAAGCGTAATGCACTTTGTCATTTTATCCTGTGGTTAACTTCCTTTTACACTTGTAAAACAGACAGGAACTTGAAGAAGGTCTTTAAACGCCACACCGCTGTCACCTTTCAATAAAACCTGAGTCCTTTTTGTTACGTTTAGTTTTATTTAATCAGCTTCTATGGCGGATAACTTCTTTTTACAGTTGCAATTGCAGTAAATAATGCTAAAAAAAAAAAAAAGGCAGATTTGTGTGATGTGAGACGCTACATAAATGTTAGCTGTCGTTAAAGTGTGAGTCTTTTTTATTAATCTTAGTTTTACTTTATTTTATCCAGTGGTTAACTTATTTTTACACTTGTAATAAGTTAGGCACATAAAGAAGGTCTTTAAACGCCACGCCGCTTTCATCCTTCAATAAAGTGGGAGTCCTTTTTATTAATTTTAGTTTTATTCAGTCATCTTGTACAGCTTCTAACTTTTTTTTTTTTGCATTGACAATTAAAAGTGCTAAAAATGCTTTTAAAGAAAAGACCAAAAAAAAGCATAATGCGCTTTGTCATTTTATCCAGTAATTAACTTCCTTTTACACTTAAAGAAGGTCTTTAAACGCCACACTGCTGTCACCTTTCAATAAAACCTGAGTCCTTTTGGTCACTTTTAGTTTTATTTAGCCGTCTCCTATGGCGGAGAACTTCTTTTTACACTTGCAATTGAAGTAGATAATGCAAAAAAAAAAAAAGAAAAAAAGGCAGATTTGCGTGATGTGAGACGCTACATAAATGTTAGCTGTCGTTAAAGTGTGAGTCCTTTTTATTAATTTCAGTTTTACTTTGTCATTTTATCCAGTGTTTAACTTCTTTTTACACTTGTAAAACAGTTAGGCACATAAAGAAGGTCTTTAGACGCCACGCCGCTGTCATCCTTCAATAAAGTGTGAGTCCTTTATATCAATTTGTTTTATTTAGTCGTCTCCTATGGCGGATAACTTCTTTTTACACTTGCAATTACAGTAAATAATGCAACAAAAAAAGTTCCATCTGAGTCAAACACTTTTTTATTACCGCCACACCTTAAAAATAGGTTTTGTTACTTAAAGACAAATTAAAGTCATATAATATATTGTAGTCCGCAGAGGAAATTACACAAAGTCTGATGCTATTTTTAACTTTTATTACCAATCTTAGCCACAGTTCCGTCTGAGTCAATCACTTTTATAACCGCCACACCTTAAAAATAAGTAGTTTTTACTTGAAGACAAATGAAAATCATATAACATAATCCCACAAAGTCGGACACTATTTTTAACTTTCATTACCAATCTTATGATAACAAACGGCACATTTTCAACAGGTTTTAAATCCTCTGCCAACACTTTCGGCACTGAATTAGGTACCGACTCAGTTCCGTCTGCATTGCCGAGTCAAACTATTTTATTACCGCTACACCTTAAAAATAAGTAGTTTTTACTTAAAGACAAATTAAAGGCATATCATATATTGTAGCCCCCAGAGGAAAATACACAACATCTGACACTATTTTTAACTTTTATTACCAATCTTATGATAACAAACGGCCCAATTCCAACAGGTTTTAAATCCTGTGCAAACACTTCCTGCCTGGGGCCGGACACTGAATTAGGTACCTACTCAGTTTTGTGTGCACCGCCGAGTCAAACACTTTTTTTTATTACCGCCACACTTTAAAGATATTTGTTTCTAATTGAAGACAAATCAAAGTCATATAATATATTGTAACCTCCAGAGGAAATCACACAGAGTCTGATGCTATTTTTAACTTTTATTACCAATCTTATGATAGCAAACGGCACATTTTCAACAGGTTTTAAATCCCGCGCAAACATTTTCAGTCTGGGGCCGGACACTGAATTAGGTATCGACTCAGTTCCGTCTACACTGTCGACTGAAACACTTTTATTACAGCTACACCTTAAAAATAAGTAGTTTTTACTTAAAGACAAATTAAAGTCATATAATATATTGTAGCCCCAGAGGAAATCACACAAAGTCCAACAGAATTTTTAACTTTTATTACCAATCTCATGACAACAAACGGCATATTTCCAACAGGTTTTAAATCCTGTGCAAACATTTTCAGTCTGGGGCCGGACACTGAATTAGGTACTGACTCAGTTTCGTCTGCACCGCCGAGTCAAACACTTTTTTAATTAAAACATATGATTTTTTTACTTGAAGACAAATTAAAGGCCTACTAATAGCCACTACTAGCGACCACGCAGTCTGATAGTTTATACATCAATGATGAAATCTTAACATTGCAACACATGCCAATACGGCCGGGTTAACTTATAAAGTGACATTTTCAATTTCCCGCTAAACTTCCGGTTCAAAACGCCTTTGGAGGATGACGTATGCGCGTGACGTCAATGGTTGAAACGGAAGTATTCGGACACCATTGTATTCAATACAAACAGCTCTGTTTTCATCGCAAAATTCCACACTATTCTGGACATCTGTGTTGGTGAATCTTTTGCAATTTGTTTAATGAACAATGGAGGCTGCAAAGAAGAACGTTGTAGGTGGGATCGGTGTATTAGCGGCTGGCTGCAGCAACACAACAAGGAGGACTTTGTTGGATAGCAGAGCTAGCGCCGGCGAACTCACCTTGACTTCCTACGTCTCCGGGCCGCCGACCGCATCGTCGATCGCTGGAACGCAGGTGAGCACGGGTGTTGATGAGCAGATGAGGGCTGGCTGGCGTAGGTGGAGCGCTAATGTTTTTATCATAGTTCTGACGAGTTCCCGTTGCTAAGTTAGCATCGTTAGCAACAGCATTGCTAGGCTTTGACAGGCGTCAAATACACATTAACCGTGTATTTATATGTCCAGTGTTTGGTTCGGTGTCTCCTGATAATAGTATTGTTGATCTTCTGTCTATCCTTCCAGTCAGGGATTTATTTATTTTGTTTCTATATGCATTTGAGACAGATGCTATCACGTTAGCTCATGCTAAAGAGCTTCGTCGATGTATTGTCGTGGAGATAAAAGTCACTGTGAATGTCCATTTCGCGTTCTCGACTCTCATTTTCAAGAGGATATAGTATCCCAGGTGGTTTAAAATACAAATCCGTGATCCACAATAGAAAAAGGAGAGAGTGTGGAATCCAATGAGCCAGCTTGTACCTAAGTTACGGTCAGAGCGAAAAAAATATATATGTATTTCACTGCATTCTAGTCCGTCACTCTAACATTCCTCATCCACGAATCTTTCATCCTCGCTCAAATCAATGGGGTAATCGTCGCTTTCTCGCTCCGAATATCTCTCGCTCCATGTAAACAACGGGGAATTGTGAGCAGCACTACCGCTTGTGACGTCACGCTACTTCCGGTAGGGGCAAGGTTTTTTTTTATCAGCGAGCTAAAGTTGCGAACATTTAACGTCGATTTTCTCTACTAAATCCTTCCAGCAAAAATATGGCAATATCGCGAAATGATCAAGTATGACACACAGAATGGATCTGCTATCCCCGTTTAAATTAAAAAAAAAAATTTCAGTCGGCCTTTAATGTCATATAATATATTGTAGTCCCCAAAGGAAATCACACAAAGTCAGACGCTATTTTTTTAACTTTTATTACCAATCTCATGATAACAAACGTCACATTTTCAACAGGTTTTAAATCCCGTGCAAACACTTTGGGCCTGGGGCCGGACACTGAATTAGGTACCGACTCAGTTCCATCTGCACCGCCGAGTCAAACACTTTTTTTTACTACCGCCACACCTTAAAAATAAGTTTGTTTTACTTAAAGACAAATTAAAGTCATATAATATATTGTAGCCCCCAAAGAAAATCACACAACGTCTGACACTATTTTTAACTTTTATTACCAATCTTATGATAACAAATGGCACAATTCCCCAAAATTTTAAATCTCGTGCAAACACTTTCGGCACTGAATTAGGTACCGACTCAGTTCCGTCTGCACTTTTTTAATGAAAAAATATGTTTTTTTATCTTGAAGACAAATTAAAGTCATATAATATATTGTAGTCCCCAAAGGAAATCACACAAAGTCCGACGCTATTTTTTTTACTTTTATTACCAATGTTATGATAACAAACGGCACATTTTCAACAGGTTTTAAATCCCGTGCAAACACTTTCGTCCTGGGGCCGGACACTGAATTAGGTTTGGACTCAGTTCCGTCTGCACGTTTTTAATTAAAAAATGTTTTTTTTTCTTGAAGAAAAATTAAAGTCATATAATATATTTTAGCCACCAGAGGAAATCACACAAAGTCAGACGCTATTTTTAACTTTTATTACCAATGTTATGATAACAAATGGCACATTTTCAACAGGTTTTAAATCCCGTGCAAACACTTTCGGCCTGGGACCGGACACTGAATTAGGTTTGGACTCAGTTCCATCTGCACTTTAAATCCGCCGAGTCAAACACTTTTTTTAATTACCGCCACATCTTAAAAATAAGTTTGTTTTACTTGAAGACAAATTAAAGTCATATAATAAATTGTAGCCACCAGAGGAAATCTCACAAAGTCTGACACTATTTTTAACTTTTATTACCAATCTTAGCCACAGTTCCATCTGAGTCAAACACTTTTTTTATTACCGCCACACCTTAAAAATAAGTTTTGTTACATAAAGACAAATTAAAGTCATATAATATATTGTAGCCCCCAGAGCAAATCACACAAAGTCCGACAGTATTTTAAACTTTTGTTACCAATCTTATGACAACAAACGGCACATTTTCAACAGGTTTTAAATCCCGTGCAAACATTTTTGGCACTGAATTAGGTACCGACTCAGTTCCATCTGCACTGCCGAGTCAAACACTTTTATTACCGCTACACCTTAAAAATAAGTACTTTTTACTTAAAGACAAATTAAAGTCATATAATATATTGTAGTAACCAAAGGAAATCACACAGAGTCTGATGCTATTTTTAACTTTTACTACCAATCTTATGATAACAAACGGCACATTTTTAACAGGTTTTAAATCCCGTGCAAACACTTTCAGCACTGAATTAGGTACCGACTCAGTTCCGTCTGCACTGCTGAGTCAACCACTTTTTTTTTTATTACCGCCACACTTTAAAAATATGTTTTTGTTTTAAACTTGAAGACAAATTAAAGTCATATAATATATTGCAGCCCCCAGAGGAAATCACACAAAGTCCGACGCTATTTTTAACTTTTATTACCAATCTTATAACAACAACTGGTACATTTTCAACAGGTTGCAAACACTTTCGTCTCCATGAGTCCCTGCATACACGACAACACTTCCTCATTCTCCGCCAATCACCTTTCAGACACGGACTGTGTGTTTGTAAACATGGGAAAAACTGACATTAAATCCAAAACCACACGGAAATCAAACATTGACATTAGCCGGTCGTTAGAGTATGAATTAATATAAATGTAGCCTATTATTTGCGCACCATTGACAAGTGATGTACCGGGTAAAAAAAGACTTTGATCACCGAAAACAGCGCTGCCGAACCCGGATGTAAACAAGACGCACGGCATTGTCAGCATGTCTGTGATGTGGACGTAAGCAGATGTACCCGTGGACGGAGATCTACATCTTCCATCATACCACTTCGGGTGAAGTGTCAAAGGTGTGGGATGGGGGCGTGTGTCCGTCCTCTGGGAGAGTCTGGAAGGAACCACCTTGCCAAGTCGCTTGCAGCCAGGCAAAACAGTCCAGACTAGAATGCAAAAAAAAACAAATTTTAACTTTCCAACTATTTCCGGTCCTCACATTCTTCACACTTCACCAATCAGGTCTCCAAGATGTCGTCAGATTTGTGATACAGTCCAAAACCGCAACGGTCTGAGTGGCCACAGTTCTGCCCCGACATCATCCAATCATTTGTGGCAGCTTTGGCCTTCCAAATAGTCGATACATGGCGAGGCTCACTCCAATCAGCAGATGTCCCGATATCACGGTTCCACATAGCTGGATGTCTTCCACTGGAAGGCTCGCAGTACTCCACTTCTGCCAGCAGGCCGTCATGCGTGTCCAGCAACAACCGGTCCGACAAGTAGGTCCCCCCAAACCTCAGATCTTGTCAAATCTGTTGAGACGGCAGTTGATCAACTCCATTGTTCACATTTTACAGAGCCAACAATAGAAAAATGAATCCAAAAAACACTCCAATGTAAATAAAGTAAGGATCCACTTCTTTAATGTGCTACTTTGGTGCTAATTTATATCAAACACATCATAAACATCTCCTGCTGGCCCCACTATGGTCTAGACTCTAGACTCTCTCTATTATGTTAGATCCACTATGGACTGGACTCTCACTATTATGTTAGATCCACTATGGACTGGACTCTCACACTATTATGTTAGATCCACTATGGACTGGACTCTCACTATTATGTTAGATCCACTATGGACTGGACTCTCACACTATTATGTTAGATCCACTATGGACTGGACTCTCTCTATTATGTAAGATCCACTATGGACTGGACTCTCACTATTATGTTACATCCACTATGGACTGGACTCTCACTATTATGTTAGATCCACTATGGACTGGACTGTCTCTATTATGTTAGATCCACTATGGACTGGACTCTCACTATTATGTTAGATCCACTATGGACTGGACTCTCTCTATTATGTTAGATCCACTATGGACTGGACTCTCACACTATTATGTTAGATCCACTATGGACTGGACTCTCTCTATTATGTTAGACCCACTATGGACTGGACTCTCACTATTATGTTAGATCCACTATGGACTGGACTCTCACTATTATGTTAGATCCACTATGGACTGGACTGTCTCTATTATGTTAGATCCACTATGGACTGGACTCTCACTATTATGTTAGATCCACTATGGACTGGACTCTCTCTATTATGTTAGATCCACTATGGACTGGACTCTCACACTATTATGTTAGATCCACTATGGACTGGACTCTCTCTATTATGTTAGACCCACTATGGACTGGACTCTCACTATTATGTTAGATCCACTATGGACTGGACTCTCACTATTATGTTAGATCCACTATGGACTGGACTGTCTCTATTATGTTAGATCCACTATGGACTGGACTCTCACTATTATGTTAGATCCACTATGGACTGGACTCTCTCTATTATGTTAGATCCACTATGGACTGGACTCTCACACTATTATGTTAGATCCACTATGGACTGGACTCTCTCTATTATGTTAGACCCACTATGGACTGGACTCTCACTATTATGTTAGATCCACTATGGACTGGACTCTCTCTATTATGTTAGATCCACTATGGACTGGACTCTCACTATTATGTTAGATCCACTATGGACTGGACTCTCTCTATTATGTTAGATCCACTATGGACTGGACTCTCACTATTATGTTAGATCCACTATGGACTGGACTCTCACACTATTATGTTAGATCCACTATGGACTGGACTCTCACACTATTTTGTTAAATCCACTATGGACTGGACTCTCACTAATATGTTAGATCCACTATGGACTGGACTCTCTCTATTATGTTAGATCCACTATTTGGCTGAGTCGGCTCTCAGTGCTGCTCGAGTGATGGCATGTAAAATGTCACGTCAAGACCGATTTGATGAGATTTTACCGCAGAGACATACTCGCCGTGTCTTGTAATGTTCACGTTTTACGTCGTCTTCGACAAAAAAGGTGCGTGGGCCACGTTGGCCCTCAGCTCCTCGCCATGGCGACCTCTTTTGTCTGTGAAGAAAATGTCAAGGCGTAATTGATATTTCTCAGCGGGCGCGTTATCGCTGAGCCACGTTCCGGCGCTTGTGATCGCGCTTCTCGCTGACCTTTTGGATTCCCCGCGGGGCGGCTTTCATTTGAGACCGCCTTCTCTTTCCTGCCCGTCCGGCGGCCCCTTTGGCGGACATTTATTGGCCACGCCCACATTTTTAAACGCATCGTTTAAAACGCGCACAGTGTCAACTTTTCACACACATAAGCAGGAAAAATTACTTTTAAAAACTAATTATAGTAATCGTTACTTAATTAAAAAAAATTTTTAAAAATGGCATGGAATTACCCTTTAATTAATGTAATTAATTACTAGGAAAATTAATTAAACTAAAAAAAAATATTAAACTAAAAAAAATAAAATATAAATTCTACATACTGGCAAAATAAATTAAGAGACGTTTCATGAGAGCAGAGTGTGTGTGTTCCTTTAAAACGGTGGCGCGACTTCAAAGCAGCATTTTAGCTCGTTAGCTTAGCAGCGGCAGTTAGCGGGTTGAGTTAGCGTTAGTTAAAAATAAGAGATTGATTGTGCTTCCATGGCTGTAGTCTCCTTGTCCACAAACGAGGTAAGCTTCAATCATTGATTTGTTGTTCATTATTCCCTCGTAGTTGCAGTGGAAGTATGCGTGTGTTTACATGTTTGCTGTGGGATGTTGCCTCTTAATATTTGCTATCAAGTTCATTTTATTGTGGCGGTGTTTGTCGCTTTCTCTGGTCAAAAGTTACTTCCTGTGATATATTGTCAAACTAACAAACTGGTGAACAAACAGGCAGCTCAGTCCCCAAAATGTATCCGTAAAAATAACAGTGGCACAGTTTTTCCATTTAAAGTAATGCACGATCAATTTTTTTGCTGAATTTACGATAAAAATACTGACCGCTCAGTTGCGGGAAATTTACTGCTAAAATAACAGCGGTACGGTTTTTCCATTTACAGTAATGCACTGTAAAATGATGATAGATTTTACGATAAAAACTGAATTTTACTGTTTAAAAATAACAAAGTTACATTTTTTTAATTTAGATTAATGCAATGTAAAAAAAATCGTAGATTATACGATAAAAAAATGTCCGCGTAGTCACAGGAATTTTACTGTGAAAAATAACAACAATACATTTTTTTCTCTCACAGTAATGCACTGTAAAAACGATCTTAGATTTTACGATAAAAAACTGACTGTTCAGTCGCCGGAATTTTACTGTTTAAAAATAACAACGTTACAGTTTTTCAATTTAGAGTTATGCACTGTAAAAACAATCATAGATTATACGATAAAAAACTGTCCACTTAGTCGCCGGAATTTTACTGTTAAAATAACAACGGTACAGTTATTCAATTTACAATAATGTAGTGTAAAAATGATCGTAGATTTTACGATAAAAAACTGACCGCTGAGTCTGCGGAATTTTACTGTTAAAAAAACAACGATACAGATTTTCCTCTTACAGTAATGCACTGTAAAAACAATCGTAAATTTTACGATAAAAACTGACTGCTCAGTCGCGGGAATTTTACTGTTAAAATAACAATAGTACAGTTTTTCAATTTACAATAATGTGGTGTAAAAATGATCGTAGAGTGTATGATAAACTTTTACTGTTAAAATAAAAACGTTACAGTTTTTCCTTTTACAGTAATGCACTGTAAAAACGATCATAGATTTTACGATAAAAAACTGGCCATTCATTCGCCAGAATTTTACTGTTAAAATAAGGATACAGTTTTTTAATTTACAGTAATGCACTGTAAAAACAATCGTAGATTTTAAGATAAAAAACTGTCAGCTTAGTTGCCGGAATTTTACTGTTAAAATAACAACGGTACAGTTTTTCCTCTCACAGTAATGCACCGTAAAAATGATCGTGGACTTTACGATAAAAAACTTACCGCTCAGTCGCTGTAATTTTACTGTTAAAATAACAATGGTACAGTTTTTCCTCTCACAGTAATGCACTGTAAAATGATGATAGATTTTACGATAAAAACTGAATTTTACTGTTTAAAAATAACAAAGTTACATTTTTTTAATTTAGAGTAATGCAATGTAAAAACAATCGTAGATTATACGATAAAAAAATGTCCGCGTAGTCACAGGAATTTTACTGTGAAAAATAACAACAATACATTTTTTTCTCTCACAGTAATGCACTGTAAAAACGATCTTAGATTTTACGATAAAAAACTGACTGTTCAGTCGCCGGAATTTTACTGTTTAAAAATAACAACGTTACAGTTTTTCAATTTAGAGTTATGCACTGTAAAAACAATCATAGATTATACGATAAAAAACTGTCCGCTTAGTCGCCGGAATTTTACTGTTAAAATAACAACGGTACAGTTATTCAATTTACAATAATGTAGTGTAAAAATGATCGTAGATTTTACGATAAAAAACTGACCGCTGAGTCTGTGGAATTTTACTGTTAAAATAACAACGATACAGATTTTCCTCTTACAGTAATGCACTGTAAAAACGATCGTAAATTTTACGATAAAAACTGACTGCTCAGTCGCGGGAATTTTACTGTTAAAATAACAATGGTACAGTTTTTCAATTTACAATAATGTAGTGTAAAAATGATCGTAGACTGTATGATAAACTTTTACTGTTAAAATAAAAACGGTACAGTTTTTCCTTTTACAGTAATGCACTGTAAAAACGATCATAGATTTTACGATAAAAAACTGGCCATTCATTCGCCAGAATTTTACTGTTAAAATAAGGATAGTTTTTTAAGTTACAGTAATGCACTGTAAAAACGATCGTAGATTTTAAGATAAAAAACTGGCCGCTTAGTTGCCGGAATTTTACTGTTAAAATAACGATACAGTTTTTTTAATTTCCAGTAATGCACTGTAGAAACGATCGTAGATTTTACGATAAAAAACTGTCCGCTTAGTTGCCGGAATTTTACTGTTAAAATAACAACGGTACAGTTTTTCCTCTCACAGTAATGCACTGTAAAAATGATCGTGGAATTTACGATAAAAAACTTACCGCTCAGTCGCCGTAATTTTAGTGTTAAAATAACAACGGTACGGTTTTTCAATTTACAGTAATGTACTGTAAAAACTATTGTAGATTTAACCATTAAAAATTGGCTGCTTAGTTGCCGGAATTTTATTTTTAAAATAAGAACTGTACAGTTTTTCCTTTTACAGTAATGCACTGTAAAAACAATCGTAGACTTTACGATAAAAAAGCTGTCCGTTCATTCGCCGGAATTTTACTGTTAAAATAACAACGGTACAGTTTTTCCTTTTACAGTAATGCACTGTAAAAACAATCGTAGACTTTACGATAAAAAAGCTGTCCGTTCATTCGCCGGAATTTTACTGTTAAAATAACAACGGTACAGTTTTTCCTTTCACAGTAATGCACTGTAAAAAAGATTATAGATTTTACGTTAAAAAGCTGGCCATTCATTGGCCGGAATTTTACTGTTAAAATAATGATAGTTTTTTAATTTACAGTAATGTACTGTAAAAACAATCATAGACTTTACGATACAAAAACTGGCCATTCATTTGCCTGAATTTTACTGTTAAATAACGATACAGTTTTTCCTCTCACAGTAATGCACTGTAAAAATGATCGTAGACTCTACAATAAAAAATTGACCGCTCAGTCGCCGCAATTTTACTGTTAAAATAACAACGGAAGTTTTTCCTCTCACAGTAATGCACTGTAAAAACAATCGTAGACTTTACGATAAAAAAAAACTGGCCATTCATTTGCTGGAATTTTACTGTTAAATAACAATACAGTTTTTCAGTTTACAGTAATGCACAGTAAAAACGATCGTAGACTTTACGATAAAAAACTGACCGCTGAGTCGGCAGAATTTTACTGTTAAAATAACAACAGTACAGTTTTTCCTTTTACTGTAATGCACTGTAAAAATGATCGTAGACTTTACGATAAAAAAAACTGTCTGCTCAATTGCCGGAATTTTACTGTTAAAATAACAATGGTACAGTTTTTCAATTTACAGTAATGCACTGTAAAAATTATCCTAGACTTTATGATAAAATCTAACTGTTTAGTCACGGGAATTTTACTGTTAAAATAACAACGATACCGTTTTTAAATTTACAGTAATGTACTGTAAAAACAATCGTAGACTTTACGATAAAAAAAAACTGTTTGCTCAATTGCCCGAATTTTACTGTTAAAATAAAAATGGTACCGTTTTTCCTTTTGCAGTAATGCACTGTAAAAACAATCGTAGACTTTACGATGAAAAAATGGCCATTAAGTTGCCGGAATTTTACTGTTAAAATAACGATACAGTTTTTTAATTTACCGTAATGCACTGTAAAAAACGATCATAGATTTTACGATAAAAAACTGTCCGCTTAGTTGCCGGAATTTTACTGTTAAACTAAAAACAATACAGTTTTTCCTTTTACAGTAATGCACTGTAAAAACGATCGTAGACTTTACGATAAAAAAACTGGCCGTTCATTTGCCCGAATTTTACTCTTAAATAACATTACAGTTTTTCCTCTTACAGTAATGCACTGTAAAAACAATCGTAGATTTTACGATAAAAAACTGTCCGCTTGGTTGCCGGAATTTTACTGTTAAAATAACAACGGTACAGTTTTTCCTCTCACAGTAATAATGCACTGTAAAAATTATTGTAGACTTTACGATAAAAAACTAACAGCTCAGTCACAGGAATTTTACTGTTAAAATAACAACGGTACAGTTTCTCCTTTTGCAGTAATGCACTGTAAAAACAATCGTAGACTTTACGATAAAAAAATGGCCATTAAGTCGCCGGAATTTTACTGTTAAAATAACGATACAGTTTTTTAATTTACCGTAATGCACTGTAAAAACGATCGTAGACTTTACGATAAAAAAACTGGCCGTTCATTAGCCCGAATTTTACTCTTAAATAACAATACAGTTTTTCCTCTTACAGTAATGCACTGTAAAAACGATCGTAGATTTTACGATAAAAAACTGTCCGCTTGGTTGCCGGAATTGTACTGTTAAAATAACAACGGTACAGTTTTTCCTCTCACAGTAATAATGCACTGTAAAAATGATCGTAGACTTTACGATAAAACACTAACAGCTCAGTCACAGGAATTTTACTGTTAAAATAACAACGGTACAGTTTTTCCTTTTGCAGTAATGCACTGTAAAAACAATCTGAGACTTTACGATTTAAAAAATGGCCATTAAGTCGCCGGAATTTTACTGTTAAAATAACGATACAGTTTTTTAATTTACCGTAATGCACTGTATAAACGATCGTAGATTTTACGATAAAAAACTGTCCGCTTAGTTGCCGGAATTTTACTGTTAAACTAAAAACGGTACAGTTTTTCCTTTTACAGTAATGCACTGTAAAAACGATCGTAGACTTTACGATAAAAAAACTGGCCGTTCATTTGCCCGAATTTTACTCTTAAATAACAATACAGTTTTTCCTCTTACAGTAATGCACTGTAAAAACGATCGTAGATTTTACGATAAAAAACTGTCCGCTTGGTTGCCGGAATTTTACTGTTAAAATAACAACGGTACAGTTTTTCCTCTCACAGTAATAATGCACTGTAAAAATGATTGTAGACTTTACGATAAAAAAACTGGCCGTTCATTTGCCCGAATTTTACTCTTAAATAACAATACTGTTTTTCCTCTTACAGTAATGCACTGTAAAAACGATCGTAGATTTTACGATAAAATACTGTCCACTTGGTTGCCGGAATTTTACTGTTAAAATAACGATAGTTTTTTAATTTACCGTAATGCACTGTAAAAACGATTGTAGATTTTACGGAAAAAAAACTGGCCGTTCATTTGCCCGAATTTTACTCTTAAATAACAATACTGTTTTTCCTCTTACAGTAATGCACTGTAAAAACGATCGTAGATTTTACGATAAAAAATGGTCCGCTTGGTTGCCGGAATTTTACTGTTAAAATAACAACGGTACAGTTTTTCCTCTCACAGTAATAATGCACTGTAAAAATGATCGTAGACTTTACGATAAAAAACTAACAGCTCAGTCACGGGAATTGTACTGTTAAAATAACAACGGTACAGTTTTTCCTCTTACAGTAATGCACTGTAAAAACAATCGTAGACTTTACGATAAAAAAAACTTGCCGTTCATTTGCCCGAATTTTACTGTTCGCTCAATTGCCGGAATTTTACTGTTAAAATAAAAACGGAACAGTTTTTACCTTTACAGTAATGCACTGTAAAAACGATCATAGATTTTACGATTAAAAAATGGCCATTAAGTCACCGGAATTTTACTCTTAAAATAACGATACCATTTTTTTAATTTACCGCAATGCACTGTAAAAACGATCGTAGATTTTACAATAAAAAACTGTCCGCTTAGTTGCCGGAATTTTACTGTTAAACTAAAAACGGTACAGTTTTTCTTTTTACAGTAATGCACTGTAAAAACGATCGTAGACTTTACGATAAAAAAACTGGCTGTTCATTTGCCCGAATTTTACTCTTAAATAACATTACAGTTTTTCCTCTTACAGTAATGCACTGTAAAAACGATCGTAGATTTTACGATAAAAAACGGTCCGCTTGGTTGCCGGAATTTTACTGTTAAAATAAAAACGGTACAGTTTTTCGTTTTGCAGTAATGCACTGTAAAAACAATCGTAGACTTTACGATAAAAAAATGGCCATCAAGTCGCCGGAATTTTACTGTTAAAATAACGATAGTTTTTTAATTTACCGTAATGCACTGTAAAAACGATCGTAGATTTACGATAAAAAACTGTCCGCTTAGTTGCCGGAATTTTACTGTTAAACTAAGAACGGTATAGTTTTTCCTTTTGCAGTAATGCACTGTAAAAACAATCGTAGACTTTACGATTAAAAAAACTGGCCGTTCATTTAACCAAATTTTACTCTTAAATAACGTTACAGTTTTTCCTTTTACAGTAATGCACTGTAAAAACGATCGTATATTTTACGATAAAAAACGGTCCGCTTGGTTGCCGGAATTTTACTGTTAAAATAAAAACGGTACAGTTTTTCCTTTTGCAGTAATGCACTGTAAAAACAATCGTAGACTTTACGATAAAAAAATGGCCATTAAGTCGCCGGAATTTTACTGTTAAAATAACGATACAGTTTTTTAATTTACCGTAATGCACTGTAAAAACGATCGTAGATTTACGATAAAAAACGGTCCGCTTAGTTGCCGGAATTTTACTGTTAAACTAAGAACGGTATAGTTTTTCCTTTTGCAGTAATGCACTGTAAAAACAATCGTAGACTTTACGATTAAAAAAACTGGCCGTTCATTTAACCGAATTTTACTCTTTAATAACGTTACAGTTTTTCCTTTTACAGTAATGCACTGTAAAAACGATTGTAGATTTTACGATAAAAAAACGGTCCGCTTGGTTGCCGGAATTTTACAGTTAAAATAACAACGGTACAGTTTTTCCTCTCACGGTAATAATGCACTGTAAAAATGATCGTAGACTTTACGATAAAAAACTAACAGCTCAGTCACGGGAATTGTACTGTTAAAATAACAACGGTACAGTTTTTCCTCTTGCAGTAATGCACTGTAAAAACAATCGGAGACTTTACGATTAAAAAAATGGCCATTAAGTCGCCGGAATTTTACTGTTAAAATAACGATACAGTTTTTTAATTTACCGTAATGCACTGTAAAAACGATTGTAGATTTTACGATAAAAAAACTGGCCGTTTTTTTGCCCGAATTTTACTCTTAAATAACAATACTGTTTTTCCTCTTACAGTAATGCACTGTAAAAATGATCGTAGATTTTACGATAAAAAACTGTCCGCTTGGTTGCCGTAATTTTACTGTTAAAATAACAACGGTACAGTTTTTCCTCTCACAGTAATAATGCACTGTAAAAATGATCGTAAACTTTACGTTAAAAAACTAACAGCTCAGTCACAGGAATTTTACTGTTAAAATAACAACGGTACAGTTTTTCCTTTTGCAGTAATGCACTGTAAAAACAATCGTAGACTTTACGATAAAAAACTGTCCGCTTAGTTGCCGGAATTTTACTGTTAAACTAAAAACGGTACAGTTTTTCCTTTTGCAGTAATGCACTGTAAAAACAATCGTAGACTTTACGATAAAAAAACTGGCCGTTCATTTGCCTGAATTTTACTCTTAAATAACAATACAGTTTTTCCTTTTACAGTAATGCTCTGTAAAAACGATCGTAGATTTTACGATAAAAAACGGTCCGCTTGGTTGCCGGAATTTTACTGTTAAAATAACAACGGTACAGTTTTTACTCTTACAGTAATGCACTGTAAAAACGATCATAGATTTTACGATAAAAATCTGACCGCTTAGTCTCCGGAATTTTACTGTTAAATTAACAACGGTACAGTTTGTCCTTTTACAGTAATGCACTGTAAAAAACGTGTTGATCTTATGGTAAGAACAACACAACCGCAAGGACGGGGAGAGTCGGCCAGAACAGGAAATCCGACACAAACTCTGTTTTGTACATAATACAGAGTAGCAAAATACTGCATACCAAATATTCTATGCGGTATTTTTTTGTTGTCCTGGTAAAGAGGATGTGGATTTCCACTGCTTGTGCTGCAAAATACAAAAATGGCCTCAAGTGTGGCGCGCTAAAAAAGGTTAAGCGCCACTTTAAGCGTGTGTCCGGGTTCCTTTCCGCAGCGTTTCTACGCGCGGCTTTGACATGGCAGATCTCTACGATACATCCCTCTCACACCTGGTCCTGGCGGCCCTTATCTCTCCTTCCTGCGCCTCGGATTGCCTCGACGGCAGCAATTGGCGGGCTCAGGTCAGCGCCGAGTCCCGACTAAGTCGCCGGTGTCGTCAATAAGCGTCTTTTCAGCTGCTCACGCATCAAAAATGAAGACGCTGGCATGTTTATTCAAAGACCTCCGGAGGGAAATAACACGCTGACTCGGAAGAACTCGCAAAGTCAAGTCGTCTTTTTCATGAATATTGATTTTTAGTCACTTCATTAGGCACACCTCCAATACTGTTTTGATCGGCAGCGGTCGTGATACCAACGTTATCTTTTTACTAGCAACGACTCATTTAATTACAAACGTACTTTTAGGTCTGTCACAACGCCGCTAGCGATAGCTTGATGTAACGTGGTTTTATGTCGACAACAAGACGGCGTCATAAGTCCAATGCAGAAAATATCTTTTGACTGGCGAAAGCAACAAGCAGTATCGCACTAAAATGAAGTTGATATCAAACAGGAAGAGGCGCCATCACGCCGTGACACGGCAGACAACAACATACGCACACGATGGCGATAATGATCAACAAATCAGTGATTGAAGCGACAACCTTGCCATCCAAACAATACCCCGTTTGTTGACGAGAAGATATGACAGCCATGGAAGCAAATTCGATCTCGTTATCGATCCGCGTGAAAATATTCAACAGAGCAGGCGCTACTAAAAATGCTAAAGCTAACAAACGGAGGGTGTGTCAGTCGATCGCGGAGGGTGTGTCAGTCGATGGCGGAGGGTGTGTCAGTCGATCGCGGAGGGTGTGTCAGTCGATGGCGGAGGGTGTGTCAGTCGATCGCGGAGGGTGTGTCACTCGATCGCGGAGGGTGTGTCAGTCGATGGCGGAGGGTGTGTCAGTCGATCGCGGAGGGTGTGTCACTCGATCGCGGAGGGTGTGTCAGTCGATGGCGGAGGGTGTGTCAGTCGATCGCGGAGGGTGTGTCACTCGATCGCGGAGGGTGTGTCAGTCGATGGCGGAGGGTGTGTCAGTCGATCGCGGCGGGTGTGTCAGTCGATCGCGGAGGGTGTGTCAGTCGATCGCGGAGGGTGTGTCAGTCGATCGCGGCGGGTGTGTCAGTCGATCGCGGAGGGTGTGTCAGTCGATCGCGGAGGGTGTGTCAGTCGATCGCGGAGGGTGTGTCAGTCGATCGCGGAGGGTGTGTCAGTCGATCGCGGAGGGTGTGTCAGTCGATCGCGGCAAGTGTGTCAGTCGATCGCGGCAAGTGTGTCAGTCGATCGCCGATCGCGGAGGGTGTGTCAGTCGATCGCGAAGGGTGTGTCAGTCGATCGCGGAGGGTGTGTCAGTCGATCGCGGAGGGTGTGTCAGTCGATCGCGGAGGGTGTGTCAGTCGATCGCGGCGGGTGTGTCAGTCGATCGCGGAGGGTGTGTCAGTCGATCGCGGAGGGTGTGTCAGTCGATCGCGGAGGGTGTGTCAGTCGATCGCGGAGGGTGTGTCAGTCGATCGCGGCGGGTGTGTCAGTCGATCGCGGAGGGTGTGTCAGTCGATCGCGGAGGGTGTGTCAGTCGATCGCGGCGGGTGTGTCAGTCGATCGTGTTACCTTCGTAGCGCCGCTACTTTTACTGGTAACGAGTAATCTAATTACTTTTAGGTCCGTCACAACGCCGCTAGCGATAGCTTGATGTAACGTGGTTTTATGTCGACAACAAGACGGCGTCATAAGTCCAATGCAGAAAATATCTTTTTACTGGCGAAAGCAACAGGCAGTATCGCACTGAAATGAACTTGATATCAGACAGGAAGAGGCGCCATCCCGCCGTGACACGGCAGACAACAACATACGCACACGATGGCGATAATGATCAACAAATCAGTGATTGAAGCGACAACCTTGCC
>NC_084757.1:36909910-36912410 GCF_033978785.1 Entelurus aequoreus
CTCTCTGCTCTCTGCTCTCGCTACGATTAGCCCGACTCCGTTTTTGGTTCTTTCCACCGCGTCCTGTTGGCGGCAAAGACACACCTTCTTGACCACTGGTCGCCCCAAAAATATCTGTTGTTGTAATGCACTTTTCCACCACTTGTGGCAGTAGTGGCTGTCAGAATAATTGTAAAACTCCACTGTGTAGGATGGGGAGCGACATGAAGGTGTCGGTTTCTTTGATGTATTGTAATCCACAGGAAGATTTTGTCTTTACCCGAGATCTACAAAGTGGAGAAGAAACAGGGCCTGACTCCCCTCCAGGCACCTTTTTCTTTGAACTATTTTGTGACTAAAGGCAGCGGCTGTTTACGACCCCCTTCCTTTAGAAACAGCGGTTGCTGTCACGACAAGGGTTTATTTGCAGCTTACTGCAAGGTTTGTTGTCCCAGGAAGCAAAACCGGCGGCACCGGACGAAGGTGTGAAGGTCGGATTCGATTTAACAACAAAAAGGCAAGCGTGCCTATCACACGGGAAGCTAAGACTTAGCATAGGCTATGGCATGGAACAAACAAAACTTACTTGGCATAAGCGTGACGCAAACAATGAAGCCAGGACGACTAACTGGCAAAGACAGGCTTAAATAATAGTCTCTTGATTAGAGCAGGTGTGTGTCCCGAACACATGAGGCAGGTGAGACTAATCACTCGCCATGGAAACTAAAACAAACAAGGATGTACAAAAACAGGAACTATGGAGTCTTAAAACTAACAGAAAATAACAAAAACATAATGCAGACCACAGATCATGACAGTTGCCATGTAATCAGGGAAAGTCCAAATAAAAGAGCGTGGTGGGAGAGTACAGCCCAGACGTTTCTCCTCAATTGAGCTAAATTGAATTCTGTCTCTGTTTAATTAATTCCTTGCTTCTTTGTCTGTTTAATAAATGTCATCAGTGTTTGAGCCTGACAGTGACAATATCAAACAAACAGAAGAAGTCTGGGGGCTAAAGTCATAGAGAATTTTTCTGAAGCGCAAAAAATATGACTAAAGTGGTTAAGCTGTGTTTTAGTTTGCACTTTTAATTATATTGACAGTTTATTTAAGAAACATATTCATGATTAATTTAGTGAATTTATTTTGAGCAAAACATAATTGTATGTAAATTAATTTTTGGTACTTATTTTCCTATTTAAACTGACATAAACCTAAGGTTTATGTGTTAAAAAATGTGACATAACTAGAATTTGCGATGTGCGTGAGCCACTAAACCGACGATACGTGTGAGAAGAACTGAAATTATTGAAATGTCCAGGGTGAGTGGAGTGTGTGGGTGTTGGAACGGTTCCAATCGGATGAGAAATGTGGGATATGGAGAGGTTTGTATATTGCCCATTCATTTTCAATGGGAGGAAATTCCTGGTAATTTCGAGTAATCAGGGAATTTTCCAAACCAGTAGGCATGCGTGTTTTATTGTCCAAGGCGAGTGGAGTGTGTGGATGTTGGAACAGTTCAAATCGGATAAGAAATGTGGGATATGGAGAGGCTTGTATATTGCCCATTCATTTTCAATGGGGGGAAATTCCTGGTAATTTCAGGTAATTAGGGAATTTTCAGAACCAGTGAATATGCTGGCTTGTTGGAACGGTTCAAATCAGATAAGAAATGTGAGATATGGAGAGGTTTTTATATTGCCCATTAAATTTCAACGGGGGGAAATTCCTGGTAATTTTGGGTAATCAGGGAATTTTCAGAACCAGGAAACATGCTGGCTTGTTGGAACGATTCAAATCAGATAAGAAATGTGGGATACGGAGAGGTTTTTATATTGCCCATTCATTTTCAATGGGGGGAATTCCTGGTAATTTTGGGTAATCAGGGAATTTTCAGAACCAGGAAACATGCTGGCTTGTTGGAACGGTTCAAATCGGATGAACAATGTGGGATATGGAGAGGCTTGTATATTGCCCATTAATTTTCAATGAGGGGAAATTCCTGGTAATTTCGGGTAATCAGGGAATTTTCAGAACCAGGAAACATGCTGGCTTGTTGGAACGGTTCAAATCAGATAAGAAATGTGGGGTATGGAGTGGTTTGTATATTGCCCATTCATATTCAATGAGGGGAAATTCCTGGTAATCCTGGGTAATCGTGGAATGTTCGGAACCGGGAAACATGCTGGCTCGTTGGAATGGTTCAAATCAGATGAGAAATGTGGGATATGGAGAGGTTTGTATATTGCCCATTCATTTTCAATGAGGGGAGATTCCTGGTAATTTCCGGTAATCAGGGAATTTTCAGAAGCAGGAAACATGCTGGCTTGTTGGAACAGTTCAAATTGGATGATACATGTGGGATATGGAGAGGCTTGTATATTGCCCATTAATTTTCAATGAGGGGAAATTCCTGATAATTTCGGGTAATCAGGGAATTTTCAGAACCAGGAAACATGCTGGCTTGTTGGAACAGTTCAAATCAGATAAGAAATGTGGGGTATGGAGCAGTTTGTATATT
>NC_084757.1:36917410-36932410 GCF_033978785.1 Entelurus aequoreus
TTTAAATGCACATTTTTAGCACCCAGAAAGATGTGATTGAAGCACATGTTGCCAGGTGTCCAACTTCAGTCCGCTTTAGCACCACTTGGACTTTTTTATAGGCCAGAAGGTCCAAAGTTTTTGACTTAAAGGCCTACTGAAAGCCACTACTAGCGACCACGCAGTCTGATAGTTTATATATCAATGATGACATCTTAACATTGCAACACATGCCAATACGGCCGGGTTAACTTATAAAGTGACATTTTAAAATTCCCGGGAAATATCCGGCTGAAACATCGCGGTATGACGACGTATGCGTGTGACGAAGTCCGAGTAACGGAAGTTATGGTACCCCGTAGAATCCTATACAAAAAGCTCTGTTTTCATTTCATAATTCCACAGTATTCTGGACATCTTTTGCAATTTGTTTAATGAACAATGAAGGCTGCAAAGAAGACAGTTGTAGGTGGGATCGGTGTATTAGCAGCAGACTACAGCAACACAACCAGGAGGACTTTGTTGGAGCGCTAGCCGCGCTAGCCGCCGACCTCACCTTGACTTCCTACGTCTCCGGGCCGCCAAACGCATCGGGTGAAGTCCTTCGTCCTTCTGCCGATCGGGTGTTGATGAGCAAATGAGGGCTGGCTGGCGTAGGTGGAGAGCTAATGTTTTTAGCATAGCTCTGTGCAGTCCGGTTGCTAAGTTAGCTTCAATGGCGTCGTTAGCACAGCATTGTTAACCTTCGCCAGGCTGGAAAGCATTAACCGTGTATTTACATGTCCACGGTTTAATAGTATTGTTGATTTTCTATCTATCCTTCCAGTCAGGGGTTTATTTCTTTTGTTTCTATATGCAGTTAAAGCAAGATGCTATCACGTTAGCTCGTAGCTAAAGCATTTCGCCGATGTAAAAGGCACTGAATGTCCATTTGGCGTTCTGGACTCTCATTTTCAAGAGGATATAGTATCCCAGGTGGTTTCAAATACAAATCTGTGATCCACAATAGAAAAAGGAGAGAGTGTGGAATCCAATGAGCCAGCTTGTACCTAAGTTACGGTCAGAGCGAAAAAAGATACGTCCTGCACTGCCTCTCTAGTCCTTCACTGTAACGTTCCTCATCTACGAATCTTTCATCCTCGCTCAAATTAATGGGGTAATCGTCACTTTCTCGGTCCGAATCTCTCTCGCTCCATTGTAAACAACGGGGAATTGTGAGGAATACTAGCTCCTGTGACATCACGCTACTTCCGCTACAGGCAAGGCTTTTTTTTTTTATCAGCGAGCAAAAGTTGCGAACTTTATCGTCGATTTTCTCTACGAAATCCTTTCAGCAAAAATATGGCAATATCGCGAAATGATCAAGTATGACACATAGAATGGATCTGCTATTCCCGTTTAAATTTTAAAAAATCATTTCAGTAGGCCTTTAAGGGCCCGCATTGGGCTAAAAAAAAATTGAAAGCCAAAAGCAGTGAAGTTGTCACGTTGTGTGAATGGTCAATAAAAAGAGAGTACGACAAATCCTTTTCAACTTATATTCAATTGAATAGACTGCAAAGACGAGATATTTCACGTTCGAACTGGTAAAGTTTGTTATTTTTTGCAAATATTAGCCCATTTGGAATCTGACGCCTGCAGCGTGTTTCAAAAAAGCTGGCACAAGTGGCAAAGAAGACGGAGAAAGTCATCAAAGACTTCATTGGGACACCGCACAGGTGAACGGGCTAATTGGGAACGGGTGGGGGCCATGATTGGGTATAAAAGCAGCTTCACCGACGAGGACGGGGGCGAGGGTCGCCACTTTGTCGACAAATGCCTGAGCAAATTGTTTTAAGAACGTCATTTCTCAACGAGCTGTAGCAAGGAATTTAGGGATTTCACCATCTACGCTCCGTAATATCATCAAAAGCCACATCGGTGTGTAAAGGATATCACCACACGGGCTCAGGAACACTTCAGAAACCCACTGTCAGTAACTACAGTCGGTCGCTACATCTGTAAGTGCAAGTTAAAACTCTTCTATGCAAAGCCAACGCCATTTTATCAACAACACCCAGAATTGCTTCGCTGGGCCCGAGCTCATCGAAGATGGACTGATGCAAAGTGGAAAAGTGTTCTTCATTTGAAATTTGTTTTTAGAAACTGTCGACAAATGCCTGAGCAAATTGTTTTAAGAACGTCATTTCCCAACCAGCTATAGCAAGGAATTTAGGGATTTCACCATCTACGCTACGTGATATCATCAAAAGGTTCGGAGAATGTGGAGAAATCACCGCACGTAAGCCATGATGTTACGCACCTTGGATCCCTCAGGCGGTACCCGCGTCAAAAAGCCACATCGGTGTGTAAAGGATATCACCACACGGGCTCAGGAACACTTCAGAAACCCACTGTCAGTAACTACAGTCGGTCGCTACATCTGTAAGTGCAAGTTAAAACTCTTCTATGCAAAGCCAACGCCATTTTATCAACAACACCCAGAATTGCTTCGCTGGGCCCGAGCTCATCTAAGATGGACTGATGCAAAGTGGAAAAGTGTTCTTCGTTTCAAATTTGTTTTTGGAAACTGTGGACGTCGTGTCCTCCGGATCAAAGAGGAAAAGAACCATCCGGATTGTTCTAGGGTCAAAGTGTAAAAGCCAGCATGTGTGATGGTATGGGGGTGTATTAGTGGCCAAGACATGGGTAACTTACACATCTGTGAAGGCGCCATTAATGCTGAAAGGTACATACAGCTTTCGGAGCAATCCAAGCGACGTTATCGTGGACGCCCCTGCTTATTGCAGCAAAACGATGCCAAGCCAAGTGGTTCAACAGACTGTTGAACAACTTAAGCTGTTCATCAAGCAAGAATGGGAAAGGATTCCACTTCAAAAATGTGTCTCCTCACTTCCCAAACCTTTACTGAGTGTTGTTAAAAGGAAAGGCCATGTAACACAGTGGTGAACATGCCTTTTTTTGCCATGTGTTGCTGCCATTAAATTTTAAATTCATGATTATTTGCAAAAAAATAACAAAGTTTCTCAGTGTGAACATGAAATATCTTGTCTTTGCAGTCTATTCAATTGAATATAAGTACTTGCAAATCATTGTATTGTCTTTTTATTTACCATTTACACAACGTGACAACTTCACTGCTTTTGCGTATATATATATATATATATATATATATATATATATATATATATATATATATATATATATATATATATATATATATATATATATATATATATATATATACAGTATACCAGGGGTCACCAACGCAGGTAGCCCGTAAGGACCAGATGAGTAGCCCGCTGGCCTGTTCTAAAAATAGCTCAAATAGCAGCACTTACCAGTGAGCTGCCTCTATTTTTTGAATTTTATTTATTTACTAGCAAGCTGGTCTCGCTTTGCCCGACATTTTTAATTCTAAGAGAGACAAAACTCAAATAGAATTTGAAAATCCAAGAAAATATTTTAAAGACTTGGTCTTCACTTGTTTAAATAAATTCATTATTTTTTTTACTTTGCTTCTTATAACTTTCAGAAAGACAATTTTAGAGAAAAAATACAACCTTAAAAATGATTTTAGGATTTTTAAACACATATACCTTTTTACCTTTTCAATTCCTTCCTCTTCTTTCCTGACAATTTAAATCAATGTTCAAGTACATTTTTTTTTTTTATTGTAAAGAATAATAAATACATTTTAATTTAATTCTTCATTTTAGCTTCTGTTTTTTCGACGAAGAATATTTGTGAAATATTTCTTCAAACTTATTATGATTAAAATTCAAAAAAATTATTCTGGAAAATCTATAAAAAATCTGTAGAATCAAATTTAAATCTTATTTCAAAGTCTTTTGAATTTCTTTGAAAAAATTTGTTTTGGAAAATCTAGAAGAAACAATGATTTGTCTTTGTTAGAAATATAGCTTGGTCCAATTTGTTATATATTCTAACAAAGTGTAGATTGGATTTTAACCAATTTAAAACATGTCATCAAAATTCTAAAATTAATCTTAATCAGGAAAAATTACTAATGAAAAAAATTCAAAAAAATATTTTTTTAATTTTTTCAAAAAGATTCAAATTAGCTAGTTTTTCTCTTCTTTTTTTCGGTTGAATTTTGAATTTTTAAAGAGTCGAAATTGAAGATAAACTATGTTTCAAAATTTAATTGTCATTTTTTTTCGTGTTTTCTCCTCTTTTAAACCGTCCAATGAAGTGTAAATATCATTAATTATTAATAATAACATAGAGTTAAAGGTAAATTGAGCAAATTGGCTATTTCTGGCAATTTATTGAAGTGTGTATCAAACTGGTAGCCCTTCGCATTAATCACTACCCAAGAAGTAGCTCTTGCTTTCAAAAAGGTTGGTGACCCCTGCAGTATACAGTATGTATATGTATATTTATACCAGGGGTCACCAACCTTTTTGAATGCAAGAGCTACTTCTTGGGTAGTGATTAATGCGAAGGGCTACCAGTTTGATACACACTTCAATAAATTGCCAGAAATAGCCAATTTGCTCAATTTACCTTTAACTCTATGTTATTATTAATAATTAATGATATTTACACTTAATTGAATGGTTTAAAAGAGGAGAAAACACGAAAAAAATGACAGTTAAATTTTGAAACATAGTTTATCTTCAATTTCGACTCTTCAAAATTCAAATTTCAACTGAAAAAATGAAGAAAAAAACTTAAAAAAAGAATTTATGGCACATCATTAGTAATTTTTCCTGATTAAGATTAATTTTAGAATTTTGATGACATGTTTTAAATAGGTTAAAATCCAATCTGCACTTTGTTAGAATATATAACAAATTGGACCAAGCTATATTTCTAACAAAGACAAATCATTATTTCTTCTAGATTTTCCAGAACAAAATGTTTTAAAGAAATTCAGAAGACTTTGAAATAAGATTTAAATTTGATTCTACAGATTTTTATAGATTTTCAAGAATAATTTTTTTGAATTTTAATCATAAAAAGTTTGAAGAAATATTTCACAAATATTCTTCGTCGAAAAAACAGAAGCTAAAATGAAGAATTAAATTAAAATGTATTTATTATTCTTTACAAAAAAAAAAAAAAATTGACTTGAACATTGATTTAAATTGTCAGGAAAGAAGAGGAAGGAATTCAAAAGGTAAAAAGGTATATGTGTTTAAAAATCCTAAAATTATTTTTAAGGTTGTATTTTTTCTTAAAATTGTCTTTCTGAAAGTTATAAGAAGCAAAGTAAAAAAATAATGAATTTATTTAAACAAGTGAAGACCAAGTCTTTAAAATATTTTCTTTGATTTTCAAATTCTATTTGAGTTTTGTCTCTCTTAGAATTAAAAATGTCGGGCAAAGCGAGACCAGCTTGCTAGTAAATAAATACAATTTAAAAAATAGAGGCAGCTCACTGGTAAGTGCTGCTATTTGAGCTATTTTTAGAACAGGCCTGCGGGCGACTCATCTGGTCCTTACGGGTTACCTGCGTTGGTGACCCCTGATGTATACTGTACATATATATATACTTACATGCAGTCGGCTTTCGGCCCACAACTAAATAGTTTTAGCCAGGTCAAAAAGTTTGGACTCCCCCCCCCTGCTTTAAAGCAATCTGCTCAGCTTAAAGGTCAGCATCCCGGGTGAAGGTAAATGGTGGTGTGTGTGCGTCCAATGAAGGAATGTGCGTTCATCCATCATTAATGCAATCATGTCCTGCGGTTGATTGACAGCCTGACTAAAAACCACAAAGTGATGTCATTGACGAGCACACGCCGACACCAGCGGTGGTCCCCGTCGAAATATTTCACCTCGCCCGATATGAAATCCACCCGACCGATACGGCCTTGGACCAACTCCCCCCCCCCCCGCACCTCTCCTTGGGGCCGGCCCTAATCCGCCGCTAATGGTTAGCAATGGCGGCCCAGAGGAGGACTCAGCCTGCTGGGGTGTGCAAATCCCCCGCCGGAGTGGGAGTGTCGCGCTTGAGGAAGTGCTCAGCCAAGCGCGGGACCCCCTCGTGCACTTCAAGGTGACCCACAGCACGTGTTTACCACACACACACACCTGTGATTGCCATCTGTAGAGACAGCATCTTGCCTTCTTAGAAAGTGGATTGTTGGCTTGTGGTGTCAAACAAAGACGTGGCACACCAGGAACAACTTTACTTACCAGGACGAGGCCCAAAAAGCAAACTACTGCTGGTTAATAAGAACTCATTAATATTTGGCTCTTTTTGAGGGTTTCATGCCGCTGATACCACCCATCAATCAGCGAGATCGGCCGATATCGATCCCAGTATTTAGCCACCCATCCGAATGGTCAGAACCAGGTGTACTAATCACTAGGCCCGGCTACAGGTGTATCCAATCCAGCACTTAGGCATGGAGACTGTTTCTACAAACATTTGTGAAAGAATGGGCCGCTTTCAGTGATTTCCAGCGTGGAACTGTCACAGGATGCCACCTGTGCAGCAAATCCAGTCGTGAAAATTACTGACGGACCAGTCTGGGTTTTGGAGGTTGCCAGGTGAACGCTACATTTCGGAGTGTGAAATTTGGTGGAGGGGAAACTCCTGGTAATTTTTAGGTAATCGGGGAATTTTCACAACCGGGGAAACATGCCGGCTTGGTGGAACAGTTCAAATCAGATGAAAAATGTGGGAGATGGAGAGTTATGTGTATTGCCCATTTATTTTCAATGGGGGGAGATTCCTGGTAATTCCGGGTAATCAGGGAATTTTCGGAACCGGGAAACGTGCTGGCTTGTCGGAACGGTTCAAATCAGATGAGAAATGTGGGAGATGGAGAGGTTTGTGTATTATTCATTTATTTTCAATGAGGGGAAATTCCTGGTAATTTCGGGTAATTGGGAATTTAGGGAGCTTGGAAACATGCTCTCTTGTTGGAACAGTTCAAATCAGATGAAAAATGTGGGAGATGGAGAGCTATGTGTATTGCCCATTTATTTTCAATGGGGGGAGATTCCTGGTAATTCCGGGTAATCAGGGAATTTTCGGAACCGGGAAACATGCTGGCTTGTTGGAACGGTTCAAATCAGATGAGAAATGTGGGAGATGGAGAGGTATGTGTATAGCCCATTTATTTTCAATGGGTGGAGATTCCTGGTAATTCCGGGTAATCAGGGAATTTTCAGAACCGGGAAACATGCCGGCTTGTTGGAACGGTTCAAATCAGATGAGAAATGTGGGAGATGGGGAGGTTTGTGTATTATCCATTTATTTTCAATGGGGGGAGATTCCTGGTAATTCCGGGTAATCAGGGAATTTTCGGAACCGGGAAACGTGCTGGCTTGTTGGAACGGTTCAAATCAGATGAGAAATGTGGGAGACGGAGAGGTTTGTCTAGTGTCCATTTATTTTCAATGAGGTGAAATTCCTGGTATTTTCGGGTAATCTGGAATTTAGGGAGCTGGGAAACATGCCGGCTTGTTGGAACAGTTCAAATCAGATGAAAAATGTGGGAGATGGAGAGGTATGTGTATTGCCCATTCATTTTTAATGGGGGGAGATTCCTGGTAATTCCGGGTAATCAGGGAATTTTCAGAACCGGGAAACATGCTGGCTTGTTGGAACGGTTCAAATCAGATGAGAAATGTGGGAAATGGAGAGGTTTGTCTAGTGTCCATTTATTTTCAATGAGGTGAAATTCCTGGTATTTTCGGGTAATCAGGAATTTAGGGAGCTGGGAAACATGCTGTCTTGTTGGAACAGTTCAAATCAGATGAAAAATGTGGGAGATGGAGAGGTATGTGTATTGCCCATTTATTTTCAATAGGGGGAGATTCCTGGTAATTCCGGGTAATCAGGGAATTTTCCGAACCGGGAAACATGCTGGCTTGTTGGAACGATTCAAATCAAATATGAAATGTGGGATATGGAGAGGTTTGTATATTGACCATTCATTTTCAATGAGGGGAAATTCCTGGTAATTTCGGGTAATCGGGAATTTAGGGAGCTGGGAAACATACTGTCTTGTTGGAACAGTTCAAACCAGATGAAAAATGTGGGAGATGGAGAGGTATGTGTATTGCCCATTTATTTTCAATGGGGGGAGATTCCTGGTAATTCCGGGTAATCAGGGAATTTTCAGAACCGGGAAACATGCTGGCTTGTTGGAACGATTCAAATCAAATATGAAATGTGGGATATGGAGAGGTTTGTATATTGACCATTCATTTTCAATGAGGGGAAATTCCTGGTAATTTCAGGTAATCAGGGAATTTTCAGAACCAAGAAACATGCTGGCTTGTTGGAACGATTCAAATCAGATGAGAAATGTGGATATGCAGTCGATTGTATATTTTCCATTCATTGTCAATAGGTAGGGAAAATTACAGGGAAACCGGGAATTTTGGGAAAGAAAAACATGTTTTGTTTCGACATATGTGAAGAGTAGTGTGGGTTGATGGTTGAAAGGTCGGAATCTGGTAAAAAAAAAAAATGGAGCAGAATTTTGGGCATAACTATGAATATGTCAATTCATTAGAATGGAAATTTCCCAGAAATTTGGGAATTTTGTGAAAAACTGGATTTTTGGAAAATATAGGTAATACAGTAGTTGTCCCAGATGATATAAATGGGTTGGTGTTAGAATTTTTCGAAACAGTTGAAATATGTTGACGTAGTAACAGTTTGAATTTTAATTGGTGTATTGGAATTCCTGGAATTTCGGGAAAACCGGGAATTTACACTGAAACAAAAATGGTCTGTTTGTTTTCCCGATTAAGAAGAATGTTTTGAAGGTGGAATGGTAAAAAACAGCTGAAAAATGTGGTCTCTGAAAACTTTCCAGGAAAAAGTGAAAATAGGGCTTTGAAAAACTGGGAATTCTGGGAATTTTTTTTTAACTTGGAAAATGGAAGTTTGATTGTCAAACATGGCAGGAGTGTGCGGATGGTGGATTGGTTCTAATCGGTCGAGAAAAGCGGGATTTGGAGAGGTTTGTATATTGCCCATTCATTTTCAACAGGGGGAAATTCCTGGTAATTCCGGGTAATCAGGGAATTTTCAGAATGGGGAGACATGTTGGCTTGAATATCCAGGGTGAGTGGAGTGTGTGTGGGTGTTGGAATTGTTCAAATCGGATTCGAGAAATGTGGGATATGCAGTCGATTGTAAATTTCCCATTCATTGTCAGTAGGGAGAAAATTACCGGAAATGCCAGGGAAACCAGGAATTATGGGAAAGGAAAAACATGTTTTGTTTTGACATATGTGAAGAAGAACAGTGTGGGTTGATGGTTGATGGTTGAAGGTCGGAATCGGGTAAAAAAGGTTGGGCATTATATAACTACAAATACGTCCATTCACTTGAATGGAAATTTCCTAAAAATTCTTGAATTCCGGGAAAAACGAGATTTAAAAAAATATACAGGTAATACAACAATTGTCCCAGATTATATGATTAGGTTGGTTTTGGAATTTTTAGAAACGGTTGAAAAATGTGTTGATGTAGTAACAGTTTGAATTTTAATTGATATTTTGGAATTCCTGGAATTTCGGGAAAACCCGGACTTTACACAAAAAGGAAAATGGTTGTTTTGTTGTCCCGATTAATGAGAATGTTTCGAAGGCGGAATGGTCGAAAACGGCTGAAAAATGTGGCCTGTGAAAACTTTCCGAAAAAAGGTGAAAATAGGGCTTTGGAATACTGGAAATTCCTGGAATTTTTGGGAAAACCGGGTCTTTACACAAAACGAAAAATGGTTGTTTTGTTGTCCCGATTAAGAAGAATGTTTTAAAGGCGGAATGGTCAAAAACGGCTGAAAAATGTGGCCTGTGAAAGCTTTCCGGGAAAATGTGAAAATAGGGCTTTGGATTAATGGAAATTCCTGGAATTTTTGGGAAAACCGTGACTTTACACAAAAAGGAAAATGGTTGTTTTGTTGTCCCGATTAAGAAGAATGTTCCGAAGGCGGAATGGTAAAAAACGGCTGAAAAATGTGGCCCGTGAAAACTTTCCGGGAAAAGGTGAAAATAAGGCTTTGGAATACTGCAAATTTCTGGAATTTTTGGGAAAACCGGGTCTTTACACAAAAAGAAAAATAGTTGTTTTGTTGTCCCGATTAAGAAGAATGTTTCGAAGGCGGAATGGTCAAAAACGGCTGAAAAATGTGGCCTGTGAAAACTTTCTGGGAACAGGTGAAAATAGGGCTTTGGAATACTGGAAATTCCTGGAATTTTTGGGAAAACCGGGACTTTACACAAAAAGGAAAATGGTTGTTTTGTTGTCCCGATCAATGAGAATGTTTCAAAGGCGGAATGGTCAAAAACGGCTGAAAAATGTGGCCTGTGAAAACTTTCCGGGAAAATGGGAAAATAGGGCTTTGGAATACTGGAAATTCCTGGAATGTTTGGGAAAACCGGGACTTTACACAAAAAGGAAAATGGTTGTTTTGTTGTCCCGATCAATGAGAATGTTTCGAAGGCGGAATGGTCAAAAACGGCTGAAAAATGTGGCCTGTGAAAACTTTCCGGGAAAATGTGAAAATAGGGCTTTGGATTACTGGAAATTCCTGGAATTTTTGGGAAAACCGGGACTTTACACAAAAAGGAAAATGGTTGTTTTGTTGTCCCGATTAAGAAGAATGTTTCGAAGGTGGAATAGTCAAAAACGGCTGAAAAATGTGGCCTGTGAAAACTTTCCGGGAAAAGGTGAAAATAGGGCTTTGGATTACTAGAAATTCCTGGAATTTTTGGGAAAACCGGGACTTTACACAAAAAGGAAAATGGTTGTTTTGTCGTCCCGATTAAGAAGAATGTTTCGAAGGCGGAATGGTCAAAAACGGCTGAAAATGTGGCCTGTGAAAACATTCCGGGAAAAGGTGAAAATAGGGCTTTGGATTACTGGAAATTCCTGGAATTTTTTGGAAAACCAGGACTTTACACAAAAAGGAAAATGGTTGTTTTGTTGTCCCGATTAAGAAGAATGGTTCGAAGGCGGAATGGTCAAAAACGGCTGAAAAATGTGGCCCGTGAAAACTTTGCGTAAAAAGGTGAAAATAGGGCTTTGGAATACTGGAAATTCCTAGAATTTTTGGGAAAACTGGGTCTTTACACAAAAAGGAAAATGGTTGTTTTGTTGTCCCGATTAATGAGAATGTTTCGAAGGCAGAATGGTCAAAAACGGCTGAAAAATGTGGCCTGTGAAAACTTTCCGGGAAAATGTGAAAATAGGACTTTGGAATACTGGAAATTCCTGAAATTTTTGGGAAAACCGGGTCTTTACACAAAAAGGAAAATGGTTGTTTTGTTGTCCCGATTAAGAAGAATGTTTCGAAGGCGGAATGGTCAAAAACGGCTGAAAAATGTGGCCCGTGAAATCTTTCCGGGAAAAGGTGAAAATAGGGCTTTGGATTACTGGAAATTCCTGGAATTTTTTTCAAACTTAGTAGTTTTATTGTCCAAGTTGAGTGGAGTGTGTATGGTAGAACGCTTTGAATTGGATTTGATTTGAATGGAGCGCGCCAAAGTGTTGTGGCGGAATAATAATAATAAATAGATAGTTTTTGAGTGTAGCATCTTACATGTGTGAAAACTTAACAAAAGTAAGAACTACAAGGTGTGCATCAAAAAGCAACATCAGTGTGTAAAGGATATCACCACATGGGCTCAGGAACACTTCAGAAAACCACTGTCAGTAAATACAGTCGGTCGCTACATCTGTAAGTGCAAGTTAAAACTCTACTATGCAAAGCCACAGCCATTTATCAACAACACCCAGAAACGCTTTAAATATCTCGTCTTTGCAGTATATATAAATACATATATATTTATATATATATATATATATATATATATATATATATATATATATATATATATATATATATATATATATATATATATATATATACAGGTGTGCTCAATCAGGTACAGGTGAGGGAGCAGAAAAACAAAAAAACTTAGGCCAATTTCCGACATTGCTGCTGCCGCCCACACCTTCCTGGGAACAGACGTCAAATAAAGTCACAACACTTGGCAACACCCTTCTTAATCTCCTGTGTGAGTTACTCTGCTTCAGGACTGGGACCCACCTGTACACGTGTTGTTGACTTCCTGTTCTGTTACCTGTACACGTGTTGTTGACTTCCTGTTCTGTTACCTGTACACGTGTTGTTGACTTCCTGTTCTGTTACCTGTGCACGTGTTGTTGACTTCCTGATCTGTTACCTGTGCACGTGTTGTTGACTTCCTGTTCTGTTACCTGTACACGTGTTGTTGACTTCCTGTTCTGTTACCTGTACACGTGTTGTTGACTTCCTGTTCTGTTACCTGTACACGTGTTGTTGACGTCCTGTTCTGTTACCTGTGCACGTGTTGTTGACTTCCTGTTCTGTTACCTGTACTCGTGTTGTTGACTTCCTGTTCTGTTACCTGTACACGTGGTGTTGACTTCCTGTTCTGTTACCTGTACACGTGTTGTTGACTTCCTGTTCTGTTACCTGTACACGTGTTGTTGACTTCCTGTTCTGTTACCTGTACACGTGTTGACTTCCTGTTCTGTTACCTGTACACGTGTTGTTGACTTCCTGTTCTGTTACCTGTACACGTGTTGTTGACTTCCTGTTCTGTTACCTGTGCACGTGTTGTGGACTTCCTGTTCTGTTACCCGTACACGTGTTGTTGACTTCCTGTTCTGTTACCTGTGCACGTGTTGTTGACTTCCTGTTCTGTTACCTGTGCACAACTTTATCAACATTGTTTTTTTTAGTCTGCAACAAAAAATATTTAAAGTGCAAATGAAATTAAAAAAAATAAAATCTTATTTAAACTGTAAATATTTTTTTCATTAACTTGAACCATTTGACAGTGAGAAATACGACAAAATAAACTCGGTAAATAATAATAAATTCAAATTGATCAGCATCATCAACAATATATAAAACACTCTAAAGCAACACTAAGTAACTTTTCAACCTTCATAAAATATTTAGATTAATATAATATAATAATAATATCATAATATAATAATTGATGAATATTATAACATAAAGGAGCCCTGCCATACAAAAAGTTTGTCTAAGTCTAAGTCTAAGACTTGCTGTACGGCAAACGTCACTCTCCCTTTCCCCATTCGTTAAAAAAACGGAAGTCGATGCAAACGTGTGCCGGCAGAAAATAAAAAGAAGAAGAAGAAGAAGAAGAAAGCCTATGTGGAATTACTTTTATCAAGCCAGAAGCTAGAAAACAACCAAAGAAACAAAAAGTTTTGTCTGAGGAGACAAAAATGACAGTCGGGATCAACATTGTCCCGGCTTTCACTCGCTGGCGTGAGCTCAACGACGAGGAATTTCAGACCGATGGCTCTGTTCTTGCCAAACTAGTAAGTGATTTTCCATGCTGGAATCAAAATGTGCTAGCAAAAAATAGCCACGGACGTGATAGTCCGAATTGTACTTAAAAACAACAACAACAACAACAATGGAATTAAAATTCACACTTAAGTCATGTTTTAACAGAACATTCCTTATCACTACAGGTGTATCAAATTCAGCACTTAGGCATGGAGACTGTTTCTACAAACATTTGTGAAAGAATGGGCCGCTTTCAGTGATTTCCAGCATGGAACTGTCATAGGATGCCACCTGTGCAACAAATCCAGTCCTGAAATTTCTGATGGACCAGTCTGGGTTTGGAGGTTGCCAGGAGAACGGTACATTTCGGACTGCATCGTGCTGGGTGTGAAATTTGGTGGAGGGGAAACTCCTGGTAATTTTTAGGTAATCGGGGAATTTTCAGAACCGGGAAACATGCTGGCTTGTCGGAACGGTTCAAATCGGATGAGAAATGTGGGATATGGAGAGGTTTTTATATTGCCTATTCATTTTCAATGGGGGGACATTCCTGGTAATTTGGGGTAATCAAGGAATTTAGGGAACTGGGAAACATGCTGGCTTAAATGTCCAGGGTGAGTGTGTGGATGTTGGAACTTGGGAAATGTGAGATATGGAGAGGTTTGTATATTGCTTATTCATTTTCAATGGGGGGACATTCCTGGTAATTTGGGGTAATCAAGGAATTTAGGGAACTGGGAAACATGCTGGCTTGAATTTCCAGTGTGAGTGTGTGGATGTTGGAACGGTTCAAACCGGTTGAGAAATGTGGGATATGGAGAGGTTTGTATATTGCCCAATTATTTTCAATGGGGGGGGGACTCCTGGTAATTTCGGGTAATCAGGGAATTTTCGGAAGAGGGAAACATGCTGGCTTGTTGGAACGGTTCAAATCAGATGAGAAATGTGGGATATGGAGAGGTTTGTACAGTATATTGCATATTCATTGTCAATGGGGGGAACATTCCTGGTAATTTGGGGTAATCAAAGAATTTAGGGAACTGGGAAACATGCTGGCTTGAAAGTCCAGGGTGAGTGTGTGGATGTTGTAACGGTTCAAATCAGATAATAAATGTGGGATATGGAGAGGTTTGTATATTGCCCATTCATTTTCAATGAGGGGAATTCCTGGTAATCCTGGGTAATCATGGAATGTTCGGGAAACATGCTGGCTTGTTGGAACGGTTCAAATTGGATGAAAAATGTGGGATATGGAGAGGTTTGTATATTGTCTATTCATTTTCAATGGGGGGAAATTCCTGGTAATTTCCGGTAATCGGGGAATTTTCAGAACTGGGAAACATGCTGGCTTGATGGAACGGTTCAAATCGGATGAGAAATGTGGGATATGGAGAGGTTTTTATATTGTGTATTCATTTTCAATGGGGGGAAATTGCTGGTAATTTCGGGTAATCAGGGAATTTTCGGAACCGGGAAACATGCTGGCTTGTTGGAACGATTCAAATCAGATGAGAAATGTGGGATAAGGAGAGGTTTATATATTGCCCATTTATTTGCAATGAGGGGAAATTCCTGGTAAATCCAGGTAATCTGGGACTTTTCGGAACCGGGAAACATGCTGGCTTGTCGGAACTGTTCAAATCAGAATATAAATGTGGGATATGGAGAGGTTTGTATATTGCCTATATATTTTCAATAGGGGGGAAATTCC
>NC_084757.1:36937410-36944910 GCF_033978785.1 Entelurus aequoreus
TGATATCCTTTACACGCTGATGTCACTTTTTGATGCAGTACCGCCTGAGGGATCGAAGGTGCGTAACATCATGGCTTACGTGCAGTGATTACTCCAGATTCTCTGAACCTTTTGATGATGTTACGGAGCGTAGATGGTGAAATCCCTAAATTCCTTGCAATAGCCTGGTTGAGAAATGCTGTCCTTCAACAATTTGCTCAGGCATTTGTTGACAAAGTGGTGACCCTCGCCCCCGTCCTTGTTGGTGAACGACTGAGCATTTCACGGAAGCTGCTTTTATACCCAATCATGGCACCCACCTGTTCCCAATTAGCCCGTTCACCCATGGGATGTTCCAAATGAGTCTTTGACGAGCGTTCCTCAACTTCCTCCGTCTTTTTTGCCACTTGTGCCAGCTTTTTCGAAACATGTTGCAGCCGTCAAATTCCAAATGAGCTAATATCTACAACAAAAAAGAACAAAGTTTCTCAGTGGGAACATGAAATATCTTGTCTTTGCAGTCTATTCAATGGAATATAAGTTGATGTATATCTACACTTTGTATTAACACAATTAAACCTAACCTGTAGCTTTGTCGCCCTCTGCTGGTCAAGTTTAGAACTATATGTATTTAACCAGCTATGATCGCCAGAGTTAAACAGCCAAAAACAACACAACCGCAAATACAAAAGCCATCACAAATTCATGAATTTCAACACATTCATACTTTGTTGTCCAGTCGCTGCTAAAAGTCAAGTTTTAGCGATTTATTTAGATTGTTTTTTGGAGTGATAGTACCATCTCCTTCTACTCACCCACTGCTGCTTCATCGTGACACAAACGCTTCGCTGTTGCCCCCTAAGTGGTGGCGGAGGTACTGCATGCGTGGTTCCATCAAGCCTTTAATGGGTGTTGTTCTGCCCGCCAAAATAAAAGCTTTGGCGGGGGCAGTTGAATAGACCTGGTTTATTTATTATCATTAACAGCTGTGGATTATAAAAAACATTTTAAACATGTTCAAGTGTTCTGTTAAACTCGGGGTCGGCAAGCCAAAATGTTGAAAGAGCCATATTCCACCAAAAATACAACAACAAAATATCTGTCTGGAGCCACAACAAATTAAAAGTCTTATATAAGTGTTATAATGAAGACAACACATGACGTAAGTGTCTATATTAGTCTACTATCAAAATGACTTTAAAGGTCTTATATAAGTGTTATAATGAAGGCAACACATGATGTAAGTGTCTATATTAGCCTACTATCAAAATGACTTTAAAAGTCTTATATAAGTGTTATAATGAAGGCAACACATGATGTAAGTGTCTATATTAGCCTACTATCAAAATGACTTTAATAGTCTTATATAAGTGTTATAAAGAAGACAACACATGATGTAAGTGTCTATATTAGCCTACTATCAAAATTACTTTAAATGTCTACTATAAGTGTTATAATGAAGGCAACACATGATGTAAGTGTCTATATTAGCCTACGATCAAAATGACTTTAAATGTGTTATATAAGTGTTATAATGAAGGCAACACGTGATGTAAGTGTCTATATTAGCCTACTATCAAAATGACTTTAAAAGTCGTATATAAGTGTTATAATGAAGGCAACACATGACGTAAGTGTCTATATTAGCCTACTATCAAAATGACTTTAAAAGTCTTATATAAGTGTTATAATGAAGACAACACATGATGTAAGTGTCTATATTAGCCTACTATCAAAATGACTTTAAAAGTCTTATATAAGTGTTATAATGAAGGCAACACATGATGTAAGTGTCTATATTAGCTACATTAGCCTACTATCAAAATACAACATGGTAACGTTTGCTGTGGTCTGGAACAACATGGTAACATTTGCTGTGGTCTGGAACAAAATGGTAACATTTGCTATGGTCTGGAACAACATGGTAACATTTGCTGTGGTCTGGAACAACATAGTAGTGTTTGCTGTGGTCTGTAACAACATGGTAACATTTGCTGTGGTCTGGTAAAACATGGTAACATTTGCTGTGGTCTGGAACAAAATGGTAATGTTTGCTGTGGTCTGGAACAACATGGTAACATTTGCTGTGGTCTGGAACAACATGGTAGCATTTGCTGTGGTCTGGAACAACATGGCAACGTTTGCTGTGGTCCGGAACAACATGGCAACGTTTGCTGTGGTCTGTAACAACATGGCAACGTTTGATGTGGTCTGGTACAACATGGTAACGTTTGCTGTGGTCTGGAACAGCATGGCAACATTTGCTGTGGTCTGGAACAAAATGTTAACGTTTGCTGTGGTCTGGAACAACATGGTAATGTTTGCTGTGGTCTGGAACAACATGGTAACATTTGCTGTGGTCTGGACAACATAGTAGTGTTTGCTGTGGTCTGTAACAACATGGTAACATTTGCTGTGGTCTGGTAAAACATGGTAACATTTGCTGTGGTCTGGAACAAAATGGTAATGTTTGCTGTGGTCTGGAACAACATGGTAACATTTGCTGTGGTCTGGAACATCATGGTAGCATTTGCTGTGGTCTGGAACAACATGGCAACGTTTGCTGTGGTCTGTAACAACATGGCAATGTTTGATGTGGTCTGGTACAACATGGTAACGTTTGCTGTGGTCTGGAACAGCATGGCAACATTTGCTGTGGTCCAGAACAAAATGTTAACGTTTGCTGTGGTCTGGAACAACATGGTAGTGGTTGCTGTGGTCTGTAACAACATGGTAACATTTGCTGTGGTCTGGTAAAACATGGTAACATTTGCTGTGGTCTGGAACAAAATGGTAATGTTTGCTGTGGTCTGGAACAACATGGTAGCATTTGCTGTGGTCTGGAACAACATGGTAACGTTTGCTGTGGTCCGGAACAACATGGCAACGTTTGCTGTGGTCTGTAACAACATGGCAACGTTAGATGTGGTCTGTAACAACATGGCAACGTTTGATGTGGTCTGGTACAACATGGTAACGTTTGCTGTGGTCTGGAACAGCATGGCAACATTGCTGTGGTCTGGACAACATAGTAGTGTTTGCTGTGGTCTGTAACAACATGGTAACATTTGCTGTGGTCTGGTAAAACATGGTAACATTTGCTGTGGTCTGGAACAAAATGGTAATGTTTGCTGTGGTCTGGAACAACATGGTAACATTTGCTGTGGTCTGGAACAAAATGGTAACATTTGCTATGGTCTGGAACAACATGGTAACATTTGCTGTGGTCTGGAACAACATAGTAGTGTTTGCTGTGGTCTGTAACAACATGGTAACATTTGCTGTGGTCTGGTAAAACATGGTAACATTTGCTGTGGTCTGGAACAAAATGGTAATGTTTGCTGTGGTCTGGAACAACATGGTAACATTTGCTGTGGTCTGGAACAACATGGTAGCATTTGCTGTGGTCTGGAACAACATGGCAACGTTTGCTGTGGTCCGGAACAACATGGCAACGTTTGCTGTGGTCTGTAACAACATGGCAACGTTTGATGTGGTCTGGTACAACATGGTAACGTTTGCTGTGGTCTGGAACAGCATGGCAACATTTGCTGTGGTCTGGAACAAAATGTTAACGTTTGCTGTGGTCTGGAACAACATGGTAATGTTTGCTGTGGTCTGGAACAACATGGTAACATTTGCTGTGGTCTGGACAACATAGTAGTGTTTGCTGTGGTCTGTAACAACATGGTAACATTTGCTGTGGTCTGGTAAAACATGGTAACATTTGCTGTGGTCTGGAACAAAATGGTAATGTTTGCTGTGGTCTGGAACAACATGGTAACATTTGCTGTGGTCTGGAACATCATGGTAGCATTTGCTGTGGTCTGGAACAACATGGCAACGTTTGCTGTGGTCTGTAACAACATGGCAATGTTTGATGTGGTCTGGTACAACATGGTAACGTTTGCTGTGGTCTGGAACAGCATGGCAACATTTGCTGTGGTCCAGAACAAAATGTTAACGTTTGCTGTGGTCTGGAACAACATGGTAGTGGTTGCTGTGGTCTGTAACAACATGGTAACATTTGCTGTGGTCTGGTAAAACATGGTAACATTTGCTGTGGTCTGGAACAAAATGGTAATGTTTGCTGTGGTCTGGAACAACATGGTAACGTTTGCTGTGGTCTGGAACAACATGGTAGCATTTGCTGTGGTCTGGAACAACATGGTAACGTTTGCTGTGGTCCGGAACAACATGGCAACGTTTGCTGTGGTCTGTAACAACATGGCAACGTTTGATGTGGTCTGGTACAACATGGTAACGTTTGCTGTGGTCTGGAACAGCATGGCAACATTTGCTGTGGTCTGGAACAAAATGTTAACTTTTGCTGTGGTCTGGAACAACATGGTAATGTTTGCTGTGGTCTGGAACAACATGGTAACATTTGCTGTGGTCTGGAACAACATAGTAGTGTTTGCTGTGGTCTGTAACAACATGGTAACATTTGCTGTGGTCTGGTAAAACATGGTAACATTTGCTGTGGTCTGGAACAAAATGGTAATGTTTGCTGTGGTCTGGAACAACATGGTAACGTTTGCTGTGGTCTGGAACAACATGGTAGCATTTGCTGTGGTCTGGAACAACATGGTAACGTTTGCTGTGGTCTGGAACAACATGGTAACATTTGCTGTGGTCTGTAACAAAATGGTAACATTTGCTGTGGTCTGGAACAACATGGTAGCGTTTGCTGTGGTCTGGAACAACATGGTAACATTTGCTGTGGTCTGGAACAAAATGGTAGCATTTGCTGTGGTCTGGAACAACATGGTAGCGTTTGCTGTGGTCTGGAACAACATGGTAACATTTGCTGTGGTCTGGAACAAAATGGTAATGTTTGCTGTGGTCTGGAACAAAATGGTAACGTTTGCTGTGGTCTGGAACAACATGGTAACATTTGCTGTGGTCTGGTAAAACATGGTAACATTTGCTGTGGTCTGGAACAAAATGGTAATGCTTGCTGTGGTCTGGAACAACATGGTAACGTTTGCTGTGGTCTGGAACAACATGGTAGCATTTGCTGTGGTCTGGAACAACATGGTAACGTTTGCTGTGGTCCGGAACAACATGGCAACGTTTGCTGTGGTCTGTAACAACATGGCAACGTTTGATGTGGTCTGGTACAACATGGTAACGTTTGCTGTGGTCTGGAACAGCATGGCAACATTTGCTGTGGTCTGGAACAACATCGTAACGTTTGCTGTGGTCTGGAACAACATGGTAATGTTTGCTGTGGTCTGGAACAACATGGTAATGTTTGCTGTGGTCTGGAACAAAATGGTAATGTTTGCTGTGGTCTGGAACAACATGGTAACGTTTGCTGTGGTCTGGAACAACATGGTAATGTTTGCTGTGGTCTGGAACAACATGGTAACGTTTGCTGTGGTCTGGAACAACATGGCAACGTTTGCTGTGGTCCGTAACAACATGGCAACGTTTCTGTGGTCCGTAACAACATGGCAACGTTTGCTGTGGTCTGGAACAACATGGCAATGTTTGCTGTGGTCCGGAACAACATGGCAACGTTTGGTGTGGTCCGGAACAACATGGCATTGTTTGCTGTGGTCTGTAACAACATGGCACACTAACAACTATCAGAAATCCAGCCAATATTACATACAGATAATGTGTCAGTGCTACTGGTCACTTCATTAGGTACACACTTGTTGTATGATGTCAGTGCTACTGGTCACTTCATTAGGTACACACTTGTTGTATGATGTCAGTGCTACTGGTCACTTCATTAGGTACACACTTGTTGTATGATGTCAGTGCTACTGGTCACTTCATTAGGTACACACTTGTTGTATGATGTCAGTGCTACTGGTCACTTCATTAGGTACACACTTGTTGTATGATGTCAGTGCTACTGGTCACTTCATTAGGTACACACTTGTTGTATGATGTCAGTGCTACTGGTCACTTCATTAGGTACACACTTGTTGTATGATGTCAGTGCTACTGGTCATTTCATTAGGTACACACTTGTTGTATGATGTCAGTGCTACTGGTCACTTCATTAGGTACACACTTGTTGTATGATGTCAGTGCTACTGGTCACTTCATTAGGTACACACTTGTTGTATGACGTAAGTGCTACTGGTCACTTCATTAGGTACACACTTGTTGTATGATGTCAGTGCTACTGGTCACTTCATTAGGTACACACTTGTTGTATGATGTAAGTGCTACTGGTCACTTCATTAGGTACACCCTTGTTGTATGATGTCAGTGCTACTGGTCACTTCATTAGGTACACACTTGTTGTATGATGTCAGTGCTACTGGTCACTTCATTAGGTACACACTTGTTGTATGATGCAAGTGCTAACAGTGACATGATGCTAACACTTTGTGTAGCTTCCCACAGACAAACTTGTTATCACAACATTGAAAGATGCCTCACAGCATCTGTGAACACACTTTCACTTTCACTTTCACTATCTCCTCCCTCCTGCTTCTTGTTGACACTCTGCTGAACTCTGTTGTGTGAGGGAAGACACACACACGTAGTGAAGACACACACAGTGAAGACACACATCAAGGACACACACAGTGAATACACACACAGTGAAGACACACACAGTGAATACACACACAGTGAAGACACACACAGTGAAGACACACACAGTGAAGACACACACAGTGAAGACACACAACAAGGACACACACAGTGAAGACACACAACAAGGACACGTACAGTAAAGACACACACAGTAAAGACATACACAGTGAAGACACAAAGAGTGAAGACACACACAGTGAAGACACACAACAAGGACACACACAGTGAATACACACATAGTGAAGACACACAATGAAGACACAAAGAGTGAAGACACACACAGTGAAGACACACAACAAGGACACACACAGTAAAGACACACAGTGAAGACACAAAGAGTGAAGACACACACAATGAAGACACAAAGAGTGAAGACACACACAGTGAAGACACACAACAAGGACACACACAGTAAAGACACACAGTGAATACACACATAGTGAAGACACACACAATGAAGACACAAAGAGTGAAGACACACACAGTGAAGACACACAACAAGGACACACACAGTAAAGACACACAGTGAAGACACAAAGAGTGAAGACACACACAGTTAAGACACACACAGTGAAGACACAAAGAGTGAAGACACACACAGTGAAGACACACAACAAGGACAAATATAGTAAAGACACATACAGTAAAGACACACACAGTGAAGACACACACAGTAAAGACACACACAGTGAAGACACACACAGTAAAGACACACACAGTAAAGACACACACAGTGAAGACACACAGTGAAGACACACAACAAGGACAAATATAGTAAAGACACATACAGTAAAGACACACACAGTAAAGACACACACAGTGAAGACACATACAGTAAAGACACACACAGTGAAGACACACACAATGAAGACACACAACAAGGACACATACAGTAAAGACACATACAGTAAAGACACACACAGTGAAGACACACACAATGAAGACACACACCAAGGA
>NC_084757.1:36949910-36979910 GCF_033978785.1 Entelurus aequoreus
ACATCATACGTGTTAGCCGGAAAATAAGAGGCAGTGGAAATAATCTGTGTTGCACTTTGTTGCTATATAACAGCCAGGAGAGATGCCTGTTAAAATTAAAAGAGAGGTGTATCTTAGATGAGCTCGGGCCCAGCCAAGCCGGTAGCGTTTCTGGGTGTTGTTGATAAATGGCTTTGGCTTTGCATAGTAAGAGTTTTAACTTGCACTTACAGATGTAGCGACCAACTGTAGTTACTGACAGTGGGTTTCTGAAGTCTTCCTGAGCCCATGTGGTGATATCCTTTACACGCTGATGTGGCTTTTTGATGCCTGAGGGATCCAAGGTGTGTAATATCATGGCTTACATGCAGTGATTTCTCCACATTCTCTGAACCCTTTGATGATATCACGGAGTGTAGATGGTGAAATCCCTAATCAGACAGTTTGTTAGCAAAATATACAATAATCAAATAAGGTCGGCCTGCGGTTCTCAAACGTTTTCTCCCCAAGTACCACCAGAATGACCAACATTAAAGTAGAGTAGCGTGGTAGGCCTATGTGTTCATTAAAAACAAGGCGGAGGTTTTACAATGTAAATGTACGTAACACTGTGTTTGAATGTAGGAAAATAAAACACTGTACTTTAATTAAGAGATGATTTGGCGTACCACTCGATGAAGACCCGCGTACCACTGGTGGTACACGCACCACAGTTTGAGAATCCCCGGGCTAGGCAAACGTGTGACATACTGAGGCGACTATACGTTTATATTTCTTTACATTTACTGTTAAATGCACTTAATAAAGATCAAAAAACAATGCCATCGAAGAAACTGCAAAAAAGCGCTAGCTTGATGCTAACATACATTAGGCTTTGCTATTGACATGCTACTGATTAGCATTAGCGATTTTACATGGCGTTTTCGACACCTCCGAATGTGTAAATAGATACTACAACTAAGATGCACGTTACAATCAAACAGCTGGTGCGTAATAAGCACAATACTTACAGTATTAACACTTTTTGGGGCGCAACAACAAATAAACATACACTATTAATTATACACTACTGCCGTCTAACGTTTTGCACCTGCAACTGTTTTTGCAACTTAATGTCATACTCAGAAATGTGATGATAATAAAGATTTCACAACCGGACAGTAGTTGTCATAATCGGCTCATTTTAAAATGTTGTAATAAAAGAAATGAGATGTTATTATCAGAAACAATTAATATTTATAAACACAAGTACCAAAAATCGGTACCGTTAAGTACTGGAATCAATTCCCAGGTACCGGGAATTGGTACAGTATCGCTTCAAATGTGTTGCCTTCATTATAACACTTTTATAAAGCTTATAAAGTCATTTTGATAGTAGGCTAATATAGACACTTACATCATGTGTTGCCTTCATTATAACACTTATATAAGACTTTTAAAGTCATTTTGATAGTAGGCTAATATAGACACTTACATCATGTGTTGTCTTCATTATAACACTTATATAAGACTTTTAAAGTCATTTTGATAGTAGGCTAATATAGACACTTACATCATGTGTTGCCTTCATTATAACACTTATATAAGACTTTTAAAGTCATTTTGATAGTAGGCTAATATAGACACTTACATCATGTGTTGTCTTCATTATAATACTTATATAAGACTTTTAAAGTCATTTTGATAGTAGGCTAATATAGCTAATATAGACACTTACATCATGTGTTGCCTTCATTATAACACTTATATAAGACTTTTAAAGTCATTTTGATAGTAGGCTAATATAAACACTTACATCATGTGTTGTCTTCATTATAACACTTATATAAGACTTTTAAAGTCATTTTGATAGTAGGCTAATATAGCTAATAAACAGATGAGGCCGGATGAAGGACGATTCATTCGGCCCTCATCGGGCGCATGTGAGGAAGCGGCGATGTCACCTGGCGATGACGTCATCAGAAGGCCTCATCACGTCGCATAAAAGGGACAATTTCTCATTTCTCCTCCCCTGTAGATACGTTATGTCTGGGCCTACTTTATGCACGAGTGCTTCTTATTGGGGATTCCACACCTTTGATGTGGAATCTCCGCGGGGGGTCCGTGCCCTTTTCTCTCCCTTCATTTATTTCCTGGACTTTTTTTAAAAAAAATTAATGTCTGAAAGTAACTTGTTTATTCCCAGCGATGACTATCTTTAAGGCCGGGGAAATATCCGCTGAAAGGACTTCAGAGTCCTCTTTGAAACGGAAGGATGCGGAAGAAGCCCACAATGGCTCCGACTCCAGCGTTTTTCTTCTTTCCCGCGTTTCCTCGGCCATCTTTGTCGCCACTTTGCGAGACTTAAATCAATTGAAAGCGGCCTTTCGCTACGCCATTGTGTCCACTTGAAAGAGAATGAAAGGGAAATGGCAATTGTAACATCTGTCGTTCCGCACGCCCCCCCCCACCCCCCCCCCCCCCACCCCCTCGTCTCACGCACACACACAATGAGCCGCCCATCGATTCAAGTCCATTTAGGTTTTGAATTTAAGAGAAAAAAGCAGACATTATCTATGCGGGGAGAAAGCGGTAAAATGTGCGTGCCCGCGGGCAAACAAACACATTGAAGGCATCCAGAACAGCCAAAGCCGCGCTAAGCCAGCAGGATGATTCATATAAGCTCGTCTCTCGTCTCATTGTCTCGTCTCCACGCCGTCTTCACGCCGCGGCGGTCATCCCTCGCCTGCAACCGCCGGCCGTTCTGGGGAAGGAACTTCCGGGGTGCGTGCTTGTGCACACAAAATGATTAATAATGCACAAAAGCCCAAAAGTGGTGAAGTTGTCACGTTGTGTAAATGGTAAATAAAAAGAGAATACAATGACAGGGAAAGGTCCTGCTTTTGTACGTGTGTGCGTTTTGGTGTGTATGAATGGCTATTTACGGAGCCCCTAAAGGGACATTGGGAAAAAATATTTTTTTATAATTTTTCATTTTTTTTTAGACATGTATCTCGGCACGAGAAACTTTCTCGTGCGCACGTGAAACTTTTTATAAAGTTATAAAAAAATAATACTTTTTACATTTTTTTTAGACATGTATCTCGCACACAAGAAAGTTTAAAAAATAATAATATATATATATATATATATATATATATATATATATATATATATATATATATATATATATATATATTTTAGAACTTTATAAAAACGTTCTCGTGCGCAGGAGATACATGTCTGAAAAAATAATAATAATAAATTAAAATCAAAAAATTTAAATTTCCCCCATGTCCCTTTAGGGGCTCCGTACACGAGAAACTTTCTCGTGTGCACGAGAAACTTTTTATGAAGTTATAAAAAAAGAAAAATTATATATATATATATATATATTTTTTTTTTTTTTTTTTTTTTTTTAGACATGAATCTTGTGCGCACGAGAAAGTTGAAAAAAAAAAAGTAAAAATGTTTTAAAATTTTTTTTTAGAACTTTATAAAAAGTTATTAACTATCTCGTGTGCAGGTACGGAGCCCCTAAAGGGACATGGGGGGGAAACATTTTTTATAATTATTTTATTTATTTATTTTTTTAGACATGTATCTCCTATCACGAGAAACTTTTTATAAAGTTATAAAAAAAAAAAAAAAAATTTTAATTATATATATATATATATATATATATATATATATATATATATATATATATATATATATATATATATATATATATATATATATATATATTTATATTTTTTTTTTTTAGACATGAATCTCGTGCGCACGAGGAAGTTGAAAAAAAAAATTTTTTATAACTTTATAAAAAGTTATTAACTATCTCGTGCGCAGGAGATACATGTCTAAAAAAATATATATATTTTTTTTAATTAAAAAAATTAAATTCCCCCATGTCCCTTTAGGGGCTCCGTAGGTATTTGGGGCCAAATTTGTATTTTTGTTATCGTTTTTCTGAATTGTTCGACATTCTATTGGCCGGCTGTAAATCAGTTTCTAATATTACAAACCCCCATAAGCGGTGAAGTTGTCACGTTGTGTAAATGGTAAATAAAAAGAGAATACAATGACAGGGAAAGGTCCTGCTTTTGTACGTGTGTGCGTTTTGGTGTGTTTGAATGGCTAATTACGGAGCCCCTAAAGGGACATTGGGAAAAAATATTTTTTTAGAATTTTTATTTTTTTAATTTTTTTTTAGACATGTATCTCGGCACGAGAAACTTTTTATAAAGTTATAAAAAATAAAAAAAATAAAAAATAATTATTTTTTTATTTTTTTTAGACATGCATCTCATGCGCACAAGAAAGTTTAAAAAATAATAATAATTATATATATATACACTAGCGTTCAAAAGTTTGGGGTCACATGTAAATGTCCTTATTTTTGCAGGAAAAGCACTGTACTTTTCAATGAAGATAACTTTAAACTAGTCTTAACTTTACAGAAATACACTCTATACATTGCTAATGTGGTAAATGACTATTCTAGCTGCAAATGTCTGCTTTTTGCTGCAATATCTACATAGGTGTATAGAGGCCTATTTCCAGCAACTATCACTCCAGTGTTCTAATGGTACAATGTGTTTGCTCATTGGCTCAGAAGGCTAATTGATGATTAGAAAACCCTTGTGCAATCATGTTCACACATATGAAAACACTTTAGCTCGTTACAGAAGCTACAAAACTGACCTTCCTTTGATCAGATTGACTTTCTGGAGCATCACATTTGTGGGGTCAATTAAACGCTCAAAATGGCCAGAAAAAGAGAACTTTCATCTGAAACTCCACAGTCTATTCTTGTTCTTAGAAATGAAGGCTCGAACACAAAATTGTTTGGGTGACCCCAAACTTTTGAACGGTAGTGTATGTATATATATATATATATATATATATATATATATATATATATATATATATATATATATATACTGTATATATATATATATATATATATATATATATATATATATATATATATATATATATATATTTATTTTTTAGGACTTTATAAAAACGTTCTTGTACGCAGGAGATACATGTCTGAAAAAAATAAATAAATAAATTAAAATTAAAAAATTAAAATTTCCCCCATGTCCCTTTAGGGGCTCCGTACACGAGAAAGTTTCTCGTGTGCACGAGAAACTTTTTATGAAGTTATAAAAAAAAGAAAAATTATATATATATATATATATATATATATATATATATATATATATATATATATTTTATTTTTTTTAATTTATTTTTTATTTTATTTTATTATTTTTTTATTATTTTTTTTAGACATGAATCTTTTGCGCACGAGAAAGTTGAAAAAAAAAGTAAAAATTAAAAAAAAAATTTTTTTTAGAACTTTATAAAAAGTTATTAACTATCTCGTGCGCAGGTACGGAGCCCCTAAAGGGACATGGGGGGGAAACATTTTTTATAATTATTTTATTTAATTATTTTTTTAGACATGGATCCCCTATCTCGTGCGCACGAGAAACTTTTTATAAAGTTATAAAAAAAAACAATTTAAAAAAAATTATATATATATATTTTAATTTTTTTATTTTTTTTAGACATGAATCTCATGCGCACGAGAAAGTTGAAAAAAAAATTTTTTTATAACTTTATAAAAAGTTTTTAACTATCTCGTGCGCAGGAGATACATGTCTAAAAAAAGATATATATTTTTTTAAATTAAAAAAACAAAATTCCCCCATGTCCCTTTAGGGGCTCCGTAGGTATTTGGGGACAAATTTGTATTTTTGTTATCTTTTTTCTGAATTGTTCGACATTCTATTGGCCGGCTCTAAATCAGCTTCTAATATTACAAACCCCCAAAAGTGGTGAAGTCGTCACGTTGTGTAAATGGTAAATAAAAAGAGAATACAATGATTTGCAAATTCAACTTATATTCAATTGAATAGACTGCAAAGACAAGATATTTTACGTTCACACTGAGAAACTTTGTTGTATTTTGTAAAAGTTAGCTCATGTTTAAAAAAAGCTGGCACAAGTGGCAAAAAAGACCGAGAAAGTTGAGGAATGCTCGTCAAAGACTTATTTGGAACATCCCACAGGTGAACGGGCTAATTGGGAACAGGTGGGTGCCATGATTGGGTATAAAAGCAGCTTCCATGAAATGCTCAGTCATTCACAAACAAGGACGGGGGCAAGGGTCACCACTTTGTCAACAAATGCCTCAGCAAATTGTTTAAGAACGACATTTCTCAAGCAGCTATTGCAAGGAATTTAGGGATTTCACCATCTACGCTCCGTGATATCATCAAAAGGTTCAGAGAATGTGGAGAAATCACTGCACGTAAGCCATGATATTACACACCTTGGATCCCTCAGGCGGTACTGCATCAAAAAGCCACATCAGTGTGTAAAGGACATCACCACATGGGCTCAGGAACACTTCAGAAAACCACTGTCAGTAACTACAGTCGGTCGCTACATCTGTAAGTGCAATTTAAAACTCTACTATGCAAAGCCAAAGGCATTTATCAACAACACCCAGAAACGCTTTGCTGGGCCCGAGCTCATCAAAGATGGTATGGGGGTGTATTAGTGGCCAAGGCATGGGTAACTTACACATCTGTGAAGGCACCATTAATGCTGAAAGGTTTTGACTGTAGACTGTGTTTATATTATTAACATGTGAATAATGCTGTATAATAGACTGTATTTATATTATTCACATGTGAATAATGCTGTATAATAGACTGTATTTATATTATTCACATGTGAATAATGCTGTATAATAGACTGTATTTATATTATTCACACGTGAATAATGCTGTATAATAGACTGTATTTATGTTATTCACATGTGAATAATGCTGTATAATAGACTGTATTTATATTATTCACATGTGAATAATGCTGTTTAATAGACTGTATTTATATTATTCACACGTGAATAATGCTGTATAATAGACTGTATTTATATTATTCACACATGAATAATGCTGTATAATAGACTGTATTTATGTTATTCACATGTGAATAATGCTGTATAATAGACTGTATTTATATTATTCACACGTGAATAATGCTGTATAATAGACTGTATTTATATTATTCACATGTGAATAATGCTGTATAATAGACTGTATTTATATTATTCACACGTGAATAATGCTGTATAATAGACTGTATTTATGTTATTCACATGTGAATAATGCTGTATAATAGACTGTATTTATATTATTCACATGTGAATAATGCTGTATAATAGACTGTATTTATATTATTCACATGTGAATAATGTTGTATAATAGACTGTATTTATATTATTCACATGTGAATAATGCTGTATAATAGACTGCATTTATATTATTCACACGTGAATAATGCTGCATAATAGACTGTATTTATGTTATTCACATATAAAAAATACCTAAGTGTTTATTGTCTATTGTGAGCAAACTGTGGTGCTGAATTTCCCCCAGAGATCGATAAAGTACTTTCTGTTCTATTCTATTCTATTCTATTCTATCTAGTAGCATTCCATTTGAAGTCTTTCCAAGGATTGTAATGAGGGCAAAATAACATAGTGGAGCTTTTAAGCCAAGAAGAAACAGTCAGAGGCATTTTAATTCCTCTCCTAGGACATTGCAAGCAACAATGCTCCAAACATACTTGACCAGATGGGTAATGCCACATCATTATTATCCTATTTTCAGGGAAACGATGGCGCATGTTGCTGAGGACCATCTGCCACAATAAAACATGACCACAGACTGGGTTTGGTTTTGCGTTCAATACAGTTGACCTTTGACTAAACATGGTACTGATAGAAAAAAGGGAATTACCAGGAGGGGGTCCAAACTTTGTATATATATATATATATATATATATATATATATATATATGTCTGTATGTACAAATATACATATATGTATGTATGTGTGTATATATATATATATATATATATATATATATACATATATATATATATATATATATATATATATATATATATATATATATATATATATGTATATATATGTATGTACAAATATACATATATGTATGTATGTGTGTATATATATATATATATATATATATATATATATATATATATATATATATATATATATATATATATATATATATATATATATATATATACACACATACATACATATATGTATATTTGTACATACAGACATATATATATATATATATATATATATATATATATATATATATATATATATATATATATATATATATATATATATATATATATACATACATACATATATATATATATATATATATATATCCTTTAAAGGTTATTATTAATAACTGGTGGAAAGAGCAATCTTATTTATAAATCTTATTTATAAATTGACAAGTATGTTACAGGCGTGCTTTTTGCACCATGGCTTTTGACTTTTTTGAATGATTTACTTAATATTTCTATTTCAGTCCTATTCATTTCTATTATGCTAGCTGTGGGTTATCAATAATAACTGGTGGGAGGAGCGATCGCATGTATAGTACGTTGGGTGATGCCCATGTTTTGGCTACATGGCTTTTACTTTGTGGATACTTTACTTTGTATTTCTATTTGAGTCCTATTTATTTACATAATGCTATCTGGGGATTATCATTAATAACTGGTTTGAGGAGCGATCTCTGTAGATTATTTGCCTTCTTTTTCAATTTGAGTGCTGTTTTTTTTTCTATTACGCTAGCTGAGGGTTTCTTCACTAAATGGTGGGAGGAGCCAACACATTATACAGTACGTTCCACATGTATGTTGCATTCCTACGTTTGGCACCGCGGTTTATGAATTTGTGGATTATTTACATTTTATTTCCATGTGAGTCTGATTTATTTCTGTCAAGATAGTTAAAGGTTATCATCAATTACTGGTGGGAGGATCAAACATATATGTTCGACAAGTATGTTGCATCCCGCTTTTGGCATCATGTTTTTTGAATGTTTGGATTATTTACCTTTTATTTTCATTTGAGTCCTCTTTATTTCTGTAAAGCTAGTTGAGGGGTTATCATTAATAACTGGTGGGAGGAGTGATCACATGAATAGTTTGACAATAATTTAGCATTTCCACGTTTGGCACCGTGGCTTTTGACTTTGTGGATTAATTACCTTTTGTTTGCATTTGAGTCCTATTTATTTATTTTAAACTAGGTAAAAGTTATTATTAATAACTGGTGTGAGAAGCAAACATATTATATGTTCGACAAGTATGTCGTATGTATGTACTCATTTGGCACCGTGGCCTTTGACTTTGTGGATTACTTACCCTTTGTTTACATTTGAGTCATATTTATTTGTTTTAAAGTAGTTAAAGGTTATCATTAATAACTGGTGGGAGAAGTAAACACATTATATGTTTGACAAGTATGTTGCATTCCCGCGTTTGGCACTGTGGCTTTTGACTTTTTGCACTATTTACCTTTTATTTGCATTTGGGTCCCATTTATTTAATTTAAACTAGTTAAAGGTTATCATCAATAACTGGTGGTGGAAGCAAAGACATTATACAGCACTTTCAACAAGTGTGTTGCATTTTATACCGTGGCTTTTGACTTTGTGGATTTTTTACCTTTTATTTGCATTTGAGTCCTATTTATTTATTTTAATCTCGTTAAAGGTTATCATCAATAACTGGTGGGAGGATCAAACATAATACATGTTCGACAAGTATGTTGCATTCCCACATTTTGCACCGTGGCTTTTGACTTTGTGGATTTTTTACCTTTTATTTGCATTTGAGTCCTATTTATTTATTTTAATCTCGTTAAAGGTTATCATTAATAACTGGTGGGAGAAGTAAACACATTATATGTTGGACAAGTATGTTACATTCCCACGTTTGGCACTGTGGCTTTTGACTTTGTGGATTACTTACCCTTTATTTGCATTTGAGTCCTATTTATTTATTTTTAAACTAGTTAAAGGTTATCATCAATAACTGGAGGTGGAAGCAAAGACATTATACAGCACATTCAACAAGTATGTTGCATTGTATACCGTGGCTTTTAACTTTGTGGATTACTTACCCTTTATTTGCATTTGAGTCCTATATATTTCTTTTAAAGTAGTGAAAGGTTATCATTAATAACTGGTGGGAGAAGTAAACACTTTATATGTTCGACAAGTATGTTGCATTCCCGCGTTTGGCACCGTGGCCTTTGACTTTGTGGATTTTTTACCTTTTATTTGCATTTGAGTCCCATTTATTTATTTTAATCTCGTTAAAGGTTATCATCAATAACTAGTGGGAGGATCAAACATAATACATGTTCGACAAGTATGTTGCATTCCCACATTTGGCACCGTGGCTTTTGACTTTGTGGATTACTTACCCTTTATTTACATTTGAGTCATATTTATTTATTTTAAAGTAGTGAAAGGTTATCATTAATAACTGGTGGGAGAAGTAAACACATTATATGTTTGACAAGTATGTTGCATTCCCGCGTTTGGCACTGTGGCTTTTGACTTTTTGCACTATTTACCTTTTATTTGCATTTGAGTCCCATTTATTTAATTTAAACTAGTTAAAGGTTATCATCAATAACTGGTGGAGGAAGCAAAGACATTATACAGCACGTTCAACAAGTATGTTGCATTGTATACCGTGGCTTTTGACTTTGTGGATTATCTACCTTTTATTTCCATTTGAGTCCTATTTATTTATTTTAAACTAGTTTAAGGTTATCATTAATAACTGGTGGGAGAAGCAAACACATTATATTGTTCAACAAGTATGTTGCATTCCTGCGTTTGGCACCGTGGCCTTTGACTTTGTGGATTATCTACCTTTTATTTCCCTTTTAAGTCATATTTATTTATTTTAAAATAGTTAAAGGTTATCATTAATAACTGGTGGGAGAAGCAAACAATGATATGTTCGACAAGTATGTTGCATTCCCACATTTGGCACCGTGGCTTTTGACTTTGTGGATTACTTACCCTTTATTTACATTTGAGTCATATTTATTTCTTTTAAAGTAGTTAAAGGTTATCATTGATAACTGGTGGGAGAAGTAAACACATTATATGTTCGACAAGTATGTTGCCTTCCCGCGTTTGGCACCGTGGCCTTTGACTTTGTGGATTTTTTACCTTTTATTTGCATTTGAGTCCCATTTATTTATTTTAATCTCGTTAAAGGTTATCATCAATAACTAGTGGGAGGATCAAACATAATACATGTTCGACAAGTATGTTGCATTCCCACATTTGGCACCGTGGCTTTTGACTTTGTGGATTACTTACCCTTTATTTACATTTGAGTCATATTTATTTGTTTTAAAGTAGTTAAAGGTTATCATTAATAACTGGTGGGAGAAGTAAACACATTATATGTTTGACAAGTATGTTGCATTCCCGCGTTTGGCACCGTGGCTTTTGACTTTTTGCACTATTTACCTTTTATTTGCATTTGAGTCCCATTTATTTAATTTAAACTAGTTAAAGGTTATCATCAATAACTGGTGGAGGAAGCAAAGACATTATACAGCACGTTCAACAAGTACGTTGCATTGTATACCGTGGCTTTTGACTTTGTGGATTATCTACCTTTTATTTCCATTTGAGTCCTATTTATTTATTTTAAACTAGTTTAAGGTTATCATTAATAACTGGTGGGAGAAGCAAACACATTATATTGTTCAACAAGTATGTTGCATTCCCGCATTTGGCACCGTGGCCTTTGACTTTGTGGATTATCTACCTTTTTTTTCCCTTTTAAGTCCTATTTATTTATTTTAAATTAGTTAAAGGTTATCATTAATAACTGGTGGGAGAAGCAAACAATGATATGTTCGACAAGTATGTTGCATTCCCACATTTGGCACTGTGGTTTTTGACTTTGTGGATTCCTTGCTTTCTATATTTATTTGATCCCTTTTTTTTTTCACATTTTCCAACCGGGAGTTATTATTAATAACCGGTGGGAGGAGCAAAGACGTTACGCAGCACCTTCAACAAGTATGTTGCATTGTATACCGTGGCTTTTAATTTTGTGGATTATTTACCCTTTATTTGCATTTGAGTCCTATTTATTTCTTTTAAAGTAGTGAAAGGTTATCATTAATAACTGGTGGGAGAAGTAAACACATTATATGTTCAAAAAGTATGTTTCATTCCCGCGTTTGGCACCGTGGCCTTTGACTTTGTGGATTTTTTTACCTTTTATTTGCATTTGAGTCCTATTTATTTATTTTAATCTCGTTAAAGGTTATCATCAATAACTGGTGGGAGGATCAAACATAATATATGTTCGACAAGTATGTTGCATTCCCGCGTTTGGCACTGTGGCTTTTGTCTTTTTGCACTATTTACCTTTTATTTGCATTTGAGTCCCATTTATTTAATTTAAACTAGTTAAAGGTTATCATCAATAACTGGTGGTGGAAGCAAAGACATTATACAGCACTTTCAACAAGTATGTTGCATTGTATACCGTGGCTTTTGACTTTGTGGATTACTTACCCTTTATTTGCATTTGAGTCCTATTTATTTCTTTTAAAGTAGTGAAAGGTTATCATTAATAACTGGTGGGAGAAGTAAACACATTATATGTTCGACAAGTATGTTGCATTCCCGCGTTTGGCACCGTGGCCTTTGACTTTGTGGATTTTTTTTACCTTTTATTTGCATTTGAGTCCTATTTATTTATTTTAATCTCGTTAAAGGTTATCATCAATAACTGGTGGGAGGATCAAACATAATACATGTTCGACAAGTATGTTCCATTCCCGCTTTTGGCACTGTGGCTTTTGACTTTTTGCACTATTTACCTTTTATTTGCATTTGAGTCCCATTTATTTAATTTAAACTAGTTAAAGGTTATCATCAATAACTGGTGGTGGAAGCAAAGACATTATACAGCACTTTCAACAAGTGTGTTGCATTTTATACCGTGGCTTTTGACTTTGTGGATTACTTACCCTTTATTTGCATTTGAGTCCTATTTATTTCTTTTAAAGTAGTGAAAGGTTATCATTAATAACTGGTGGGAGAAGTAAACACATTATATGTTCGACAAGTATGTTGCATTCCCGCATTTGGCACCGTGGCCTTTGACTTTGTGGATTATCTACCTTTTATTTCCCTTTTAAGTCCTATTTATTTATTTTAAATTAGTTAAAGGTTATCATTAATAACTGGTGGGAGAAGCAAACAATGATATGTTCGACAAGTATGTTGCATTCCCACATTTGGCACTGTGGTTTTTGACTTTGTGGATTCCTTGCTTTCTATATTTATTTGATCCCTTTTTTTTCACATTTCCCAACCGGGAGTTATTATTAATAACCGGTGGGAGGAGCAAAGACGTTACGCAGCACCTTCAACAAGTATGTTGCATTGTATACCGTGGCTTTTTGACTTTGTGGATTATTTAGTCCTATTCATTTCCATTATGCCAGCTGGGAGTTATCATGAATAACTGGAGGGAGGAGCCACGGCCTTAACTAGCAAGCCGGGAAACCAAGAAGAAGGAAAAGTCTTTCTGAGATCGGCGGGCGCCGGCGCGGAAAGGAGCGGAGCCCGGCGTTGCGCGGCGTATCATCCCGACCATCGACCTTGGGCACGAGGCGACCCGAGAGCGGCCTGAGAACCTTCCGGTCTTTTTGCCGGCCGACCTGAGCTACAAGCAAATCCTTCTAATCCAGCGGCGTACACTTAAGGAGTGACCGGCGCTGAAGAGAGCGGCGTTAATAAGCCGTCAGCAGGCTTACTCATTCTGTGATTTCCACAGACACTCTGCGAGGCCGGGGGGGATGAGTCCTGATCTTTACCCTCTTAAAGCGGCAGGCAGGCGGGGGGGATTACGGGCTGCGGTAATTGTGGAGAGGTGTTGGAGTCAGGATGCAGCATTTCTGATGGATTAAGACAAGAAGACAGGCTAATCTTGGATTGGGAGAGGAGACACAAGGGTCGGGGTTGTTCCGCAGGCCCCCCCGGGGCCCGTTTGCACAGCTTAAGTGGAGAAAAAGGGAAGAAGAAAGAAAAAGAGCCAAACGCTTATCCGCACTTGTCTGCTGCTGGAGCTGCAAAAAAAACCCACAAAAAAAAAAACAACCCGTCCCCGCCTCAAAATGGCGCCGTCTCTCCGAAGCACATTACACGCATCCGAGTGTCATCACGAGGCGTACGTCGTGGCGGGGACACACTCGGCGACCTTTCATGTGAGATCGCTCTCTTAGGGTGATCACACATGCTGACACTTGCTGTGGGAAAAGCACGTAAACACTTATATTGTGCGACCTTCACATGTTGCACAATGAGATGTAAGCACGGAAAATTATTATATATAAATATTAGGATTAATGTAATAGTTCCAAATCAGTGGGAAAAAGTGTTTATATGCTTTTCCAAGCACTTATATTGGGCGACCTTCACATGTTGCACAATGAGATGTAAGCATGGAAAATTGTTATTAAATATATAAATATTAGAATTAATGTAATAGTTCCAAATCAGTGGGAAAAAGTGTTTGTATGCTTTCTCAAAGCACTTATATCGTGCGACCTTCACATGTTGCACAATGAGATGTAAGCACAGAAAATTATTATATATAAATATTAGGTTTAATGTAATAGTTCCAAATCAGTGGGAAAAAGTGTTTATATGCTTTTCCAAGCACTTATATTGGGCGACCTTCACATGTTGCACAATGAGATGTAAGCATGGAAAATTGTTATTAAATATATAAATATTAGAATTAATGTGATAGTTCCAAATCAGTGGGAAAAAGTGTTTATATGCTTTCTCAAAGCACTTATATCGTGCGACCTTCACATGTTGCACAATGAGATGTAAGCATGGAAAATTGTTATTAAATATATAAATATTAGAATTAATGTAATAGTTCCAAATCAGTGGGAAAAAGTGTTTATATGCTTTTCCAAGCACTTATATCATGCGACCTTCACATGTTGCACAATGAGATGTAAGCACGGAAAATTATTATATATAAATATTATAATTAATGTAGTAGTTCCAAATCAGTGGGAAAAAGTGTTTATATGCTTTTCCAAGCACTTATATTGGGCGACCTTCACATGTTGCACGATGAGATGTAAGCATGGAAAATTGTTATTAAATATATAAATATTAGAATTAATGTAATAGTTCCAAATCAGTGGGAAAAAGTGTTTATATGCTTTTCCAAGCACTTATATTGGGCGACCTTCACATGTTGCACAATGAGATGTAAGCACGGAAAATTATTATATATAAATATTAGAATTAATGTAATAGTTCCAAATCAGTGGGAAAAGGTGTTTATATGCTTTTCCAAGCACTTATATTGGGCGACCTTCACATGTTGCACAATGAGATGTAAGCACGGAAAATTATTATATATAAATATTAGAATTAATGTAATAGTTCCAAGTCAGTGGGAAAAAGTGTTTATATGCTTTCTCAAAGCACTTATATCGTGCGACCTTCACATGTTGCACAATGAGATGTAAGCATGGAAAATTGTTATTAAATATATAAATATTAGAATTAATGTAATAGTTCCAAATCAGTGGGAAAAAGTGTTTATATGCTTTTCCAAGCACTTATATTGGGCGACCTTCACATGTTGCACAATGAGATGTAAGCACGGAAAATTATTATATATAAATATTAGGATTAATGTAATAGTTCCAAATCAGTGGGAAAAAGTGTTTATATGCTTTTCCAAGCACTTATATTGGGCGACCTTCACATGTTGCACAATGAGATGTAAGCACGGAAAATTATTATATATAAATATTAAAATTAATGTAATAGTTCCAAATCAGTGGGAAAAAGTGTTTAAATGCTTTTCCAAGCACTTATATTGGGCGACCTTCACATGTTGCACAATGAGATGTAAGCACGGAAAATTATTATATATAAATATTAGGATTAATGTAATAGTTCCAAATCAGTGGGAAAAAGTGTTTATATGCTTTCTCAAAGCACTTATATCGTGCGACCTTCACATGTTGCACAATGAGATGTAAGCACGGAAAATTATTATATATAAATATTAGGATTAATGTAATAGTTCCAAATCAGTGGGAAAAAGTGTTTATATGCTTTTCCAAGCACTTATATTGGGCGACCTTCACATGTTGCACAATGAGATGTAAGCATGGAAAATTGTTATTAAATATATAAATATTAGAATTAATGTAATAGTTCCAAATCAGTGGGGAAAAGTGTTTATATGCTCTCTCAAAGCACTTATATCGTGCGACCTTCACATTTTGCACAATGAGATGTAAGCACGGAAAATTGTTATATATAAATATTAGAATTAATGTAATAGTTCCAAATCAGTGGGAAGAAGTGTTTATATGCTTTCTCAAAGCACTTATATCGTGCGACCTTCACATGTTGCACAATGAGATGTAAGCACGGAAAATTATTATATATAAATATTAGGATTAATGTAATAGTTCCAAATCAGTGGGAAAAAGTGTTTGTATGCTTTTCCAAGCACTTATATTGGGCGACCTTCACATGTTGCACAATGAGATGTAAGCACGGAAAATTATTATGTATAAATATTAGGATTAATGTAATAGTTCCAAATCAGTGGGAAAAAGTGTTTATATGCATTTCCAAGCACTTATATCGGGCGACCTTCACATGTTGCACAATGAGATGTAAGCACGGAAAATTATTATATATAAATATTAGGATTAATGTAATAGTTCCAAATCAGTGGGAAAAAGTGTTTATATGCTTTTCCAAGCACTTATATTGGGCGACCTTCACATGTTGCACAATGAGATGTAAGCACGGAAAATTATTATATATAAATATTAGAATTAATGTAATAGTTCCAAATCAGTGGGAAAAAGTGTTTGTATGCTTTCTCAAAGCACTTATATCGTGCGACCTTCACATGTTGCACAATGAGATGTAAGCACGGAAAATTATTATATATAAATATTAGAATTAATGTAATAGTTCCAAATCAGTGGGAAAAAGTGTTTATATGCTTTTCCAAGCACTTATATTGGGCGAACTTCACATGTTGCACAATGAGATGTAAGCATGGAAAATTGTTATTAAATATATAAATATTAGAATTAATGTAAGAGTTCCGAATCAGTGGGAAAAAGTGTTTATATGCTTTTCCAAGCACTTATATTGGGCGACCTTCACATGTTGCACAATGAGATGTAAGCATGGAAAATTGTTATTAAATATATAAATATTAGAATTAATGTAATAGTTCCAAATCAGTGGGAAAAAGTGTTTATATGCTTTTCCAAGCACTTATATTGGGCGACCTTCACATGTTGCACAATGAGATGTAAGCATGGAAAATTGTTATTAAATATATAAATATTAGAATTAATGTAATAGTTCCAAATCAGTGGGAAAAAGTGTTTATATGCTCTCTCAAAGCACTTATATCGTGCGACCTTCACATTTTGCACAATGAGATGTAAGCACGGAAAATTGTTATATATAAATATTAGAATTAATGTAATAGTTCCAAATCAGTGGGAAAAAGTGTTTATATGCTTTCTCAAAGCACTTATATCGTGCGACCTTCACATGTTGCACAATGAGATGTAAGCACGGAAAATTATTATATATAAATATTAGGATTAATGTAATAGTTCCAAATCAGTGGGAAAAAGTGTTTATATGCTTTTCCAAGCACTTATATTGGGCGACCTTCACATGTTGCACAATGAGATGTAAGCATGGAAAATTGTTATTAAATATATATATATTAGAATTAATGTAATAGTTCCAAATCAGTGGGAAAAAGTGTTTATATGCTTTCTCAAAGCACTTATATCGTGCGACCTTCACATGTTGCACAATGAGATGTAAGCACGGAAAATTATTATATATAAATATTAGAATTAATGTAATAGTTCCAAATCAGTGGGAAAAAGTGTTTATATGCTTTTCCAAGCACTTATATTGGGCGACCTTCACATGTTGCACAATAAGATGTAAGCATGGAAAATTGTTATTAAATATATAAATATTAGAATTAATGTAATAGTTCCAAATCAGTGGGAAAAAAGTGTTTGTATGCTTTTCCAAGCACTTATATTGGGCGACCTTCACATGTTGCACAATGAGATGTAAGCACGGAAAACTGTTATATATAAATATTAGAATTAATGTAATAGTTCCAAATCAGTGGGAAAAAGTGTTTATATGCTTTCTCAAAGCACTTATATCGTGCGACCTTCACATGTTGCACAATGAGATGTAAGCACGGAAAATTATTATATATAAATATTAGAATTAATGTAATAGTTCCAAATCAGTGGGAAAAAGTGTTTATACGCTTTTCCAAGCACTTATTTTGGGCGACCTTCACATGTTGCACAATGAGATGTAAGCATGGAAAATTGTTATTAAATATATAAATATTAGAATTAGTGTAATAGTTCCAAATCAGTGGGAAAAAGTGTTTATATGCTTTCTCAAAGCACTTATATCGTGCGACCTTCACATGTTGCACAATGAGATGTAAGCACGGAAAATTATTATATATAAATATTAGAATTAATGTAATAGTTCCAAATCAGTGGGAAAAAGTGTTTATATGCTTTTCCAAGCACTTATATTGGGCGACCTTCACATGTTGCACAATGAGATGTAAGCACGGAAAATTATTATATATAAATATTAGGATTAATGTAATAGTTCCAAATCAGTGGGAAAAAGTGTTTATATGCATTTCCAAGCACTTATATCGGGCGACCTTCACATGTTGCACAATGAGATGTAAGCACGGAAAATTGTTATTAAATATATAAATATTAGAATTAACGTAATAGTTCCAAATCAGTGGGAAAAAGTGTTTATATGCTTTTCCAAGCACTTATATCGGGCGACCTTCACATGTTGCACAATGAGATGTAAGCACGGAAAATTATTATATATAAATATTAGGATTAATGTAATAGTTCCAAATCAGTGGGAAAAAGTGTTTATATGCTTTTCCAAGCACTTATATTGGGCGACCTTCACATGTTGCACAATGAGATGTAAGCATGGAAAATTGTTATTAAATATATAAATATTAGAATTAATGTGATAGTTCCAAATCAGTGGGAAAAAGTGTTTATATGCTTTCTCAAAGCACTTATATCGTGCGACCTTCACATGTTGCACAATGAGATGTAAGCACGGAAAATTATTATATATAAATATTAGAATTAATGTAATAGTTCCAAATCAGTGGGAAAAAGTGTTTATATGCTTTTCCAAGCACTTATATTGGGCGACCTTCACATGTTGCACAATTAGATGTAAGCATGGAAAATTGTTATTAAATATATAAATATTAGAATTAATGTAATAGTTCCAAATCAGTGGGAAAAAGTGTTTATATGCTTTTCCAAGCACTTATATTGGGCGACCTTCACATGTTGCACAATGAGATGTAAGCATGGAAAATTGTTATTAAATATATAAATATTAGAATTAATGTAATAGTTCCAAATCAGTGGGAAAAAGTGTTTATATGCTTTTCCAAGCACTTATATTGTGCGACCTTCACATGTTGCACAATGAGATGTAAGCACGGAAAATTATTATATATAAATATTAGAATTAATGTAATAGTTCCAAATCAGTGGGAAAAAGTGTTTATATGCTTTTCCAAGCACTTATATTGGGCGACCTTCACATGTTGCACAATGAGATGTAAGCATGGAAAATTGTTTATTTAAATGAATGCAATAGTTCCAAATCAGTGGGGATGTGTCGCTGGGATGACACAAGAACTACTTTTACTGCAAAGTCAGCACATTTCAGCGAGGGATTTGAGCACCGCCCATCCTTCAACCAGGAAGTAGTGCTACCACAATGTCAGGTTCAAACACTGATGACATCTATTATCCATCCATCCATTTTCTACCGCTTATTCCCTTCGGGGTCGCGGGGGGCGCTGGAGCCTATCTCAGCTACAATCGGGCGGAAGGCGGGGTACACCCTGGACAAGTCGCCACCTCATCGCAGGGCCAACACAGATAGACAGACAACATTCACACTCACATTCACACACTAGGGCCAATTTAGTGTTGCCAATCAAATCAGACAAAAAACAAGGAATCATGCAGAGACAGAGTTCAATTTAGCTCATAAGGAGAACGCATGGAGCTGCACACTTAGTCAATCAATCAATCAATGTTTATTTATATAGTCCTAAATCACAAGTGTCTCAAAGGGCTGCACAAGCCACAACGACATCCTCGGTACAGAGCCCACATACGGGCAAGGAAAAACTCACCCCAATGGGACGTCGGTGTGAATGACTATGAGAAACCTTGGAGAGGACCGCATATGTGGGTAACCCCCCCCCGTCTAGGGGAGACCGAAAGCAATGGATGTCGAGTGGGTCTGACATACTATTGTGAAAGTCCAGTCCACAGGGGATCCAACACATCAGCGAGAGTCCAGTCCATAGTGGGGCCAGCAGGAAACCGTCCCGAGCGGAGACGGGTCAGCAGCGCAGAGATGTCCCCAACCGATGCACAGGCTAGCGGTCCACCCGGGGTCCCGACTCTGGACAGTCAGCACTTCATCCATGGCCACCGGACCTGTGCAACTCCCCTTCCCGAGGGAGAGGGGAGCAGAGGAGAGAAGAAAAGAAACGGCAGATCAACTGGTCTAAAAAGGGGTCTATTTAAAGGCTAGAGTATACAAATGAGCCTTAAGATGGGACTTAAATGCTTCTACTGAGGTAGCATCTCTAACTGTTACCGGGAGGGCATTCCAGAGTATTGGAGCCCGAATAGAAAACGCTCTATAGCCCGCAGACTTTTTTTTGGCTCTGGGAATCACTAATAAGCCGGAGTTCTTTGAACGCAGATTTCTTGTCGGGACATATGGTACAATACAATCGGCGAGATAGGCTGGAGCTAAACTGTGTAGTATTTTATACGTAAGTAGTAAAACCTTAAAGTCGCATCTTAAGTGCACAGGAAGCCAGTGCAGGTGAGCCAGTATAGGCGTAATATGATCAAACTTTCTTGTTTTTGTCAAAAGTCTAGCAGCCGCATTTTGTACCAACTGTAATCTTTTAATGCTAGACATAGGGAGACCCGAAAATAATACGTTACAGTAATCGAGACGAGACGTAACGAACGCATGAATAATGATCTCAGTGTTGCTAGTGGACAAGATGGAACGAATTTTAGCGATATTACGGAGTCACAGTCTCGCCCTACGCTCTAAGGTTCAGCTCCTGCGTCCCTCTATTTATTCAGAGTTCCATAGTCAACATCACTGAGGCCGTTGAAGTCCTTGGCTGTTAGCGGGCTAAAACAAAGATAACATCTGTGGCTGAGGCCACCCCTCAGACAAGAAGTTTTGTCCTTGCATAGATTAGAAAAGTTTAACTTGAGCACAATAGCTAATAACTAAAGCAACGGACTTTAAGCATACTAAAGTTAGTGTGATAATATATACATAATTATTCTACCACACAATCAGAGTCAGAATCAGAATAGTTTTTATTGCCATAGTTTGAGAACGGGTTCACAAACTAGGATTTTTTCTTGGTGTAATCGTTCAACATAAAACACATATAACACAGAATAGGTAATAAAGAGAGCTGTAACTGAGCTATCAGATCTTGTTATTGTTCATGTGCCTGATGGCCGAGGGGAAAAAAACTGTTCAGGTGGCGGGAGGTGTGGGTCTGGATGGACCGTAGTCTCCTGCCTGAGGGGAGAGGGGAGAATAGTTTGTGTCCAGGGTGAGAAGAGTCAGCTGTGATCCGACCCATGCGCCTCGTGGTCCTGGAGGAGGACAGGTCCTGGAGGGATGGGAGCTTGTAGCCAATCACCTTCTCAGCAGCACGTACCATGCGCTGCAGTCCTTGCTTATCCTGGACTGTGGCACCGGGGAACCACACTGTGATGGAGGAGTATGTTTATACAGGAGGTTGAAAGACACTGCTCGGACAACATTGAGTTTTTGATGGTGAAATTTAGACCCTTTTACCTGCCAAGGGAGTCCAGTGCAATGTTTATACTGTCTGTTTACATCCCGCCACGGGCGGACTCCACAACAGCGCGGGGGCTGCTGCATGACGTCATCAGTAAACAAGAGACCACACACCCTGATTCTGCATTCACGGTAGCTGGGGATTTTAACCGCCGAAACCTAAAGAGTGTCCTCCCCAAATACCATCAGTATGTCAACTTTCCTACGAGGGAGAAAAACACTCTGGACCCGGTGCACTGCAACGTGAGGGGAGCCTACAAGGCTGTACCCAGACCACACTTTGGACTATCTGATCACATCTCCGCTTTTCTATATCCAGCGTACAGGCCGCGCCTCGAGCAAGCCCCCCCCCCCAGTGAGTAAAACTGTTAAAGTGTGGAATGAAGACACTGAACTAGTGCTTCAGGACTGCTTTGGGAGTACAGACTGGGACATGTTCAAAACTGCTGCTCAGAGGGATGACGGTACTGTGGACATAGAGGAATATGCTTCACATCAGCACATGTGTGGAAAATATTGTGACCACAAAACAATACAAGATATACCCAAACCAAAAACCCTGGATTAACTGTGATGTTCGGTCCAAGCTACATGCCCGCTCCACTGCATTTGTCTCAGGCAACGCTGAGGAATACAAGAAGGCCAGATATGACCTGCGTAAATCCATCAGCAAGGCCAAGGGACAATACAGACTAAAGGTGGAGGGATTTTACTCCACCACAGATTCCTGGGGCATGTGGCAAGGCCTGCAACACATCACAGACTACAAGCAGGGGAGTAGGGGCGTCACAAACAGCCAACCCTCACTGCCAGATGAGCTGAATGAGTTCTACGCCCGCTTCGAGGTCCTCAACACCGACCAACAGAGAGGGGTTCTGACCACGGAGCGCACGCAGGACCCACCACTCACTGTGACAACAGCAGAGGTACGTACAGTTCTGAGGAGAACAAACCCACGGAAGGCAGCCGGCCCAGACAACATCCCTGGCCGGGCCCTCAGGGTCTGTTCATCAGAGCTGGCTGACGTACTTGCTGACATATTAATGATTCCCAGAGCCCAAAAAAAGTCTGCGGGCTATAGAGCGTTTTCTATTCGGGCTCCAATACTATGGAATGCCCTCCCGGTAAAAGTTAGAGATGCTACCTCAGTAGAAGCATTTAAGTCTCATCTTAAAACTCATTTGTATACTCTAGCCTTTAAATAGACTCCCTTTTTAGACCAGTTGATCTGCCGTTTCTTTTCTTTTCTTTTCTACTCTGCTCCGGGGTGGACCGCTAGCCTGTCCATCGGATGGGGACATCTCTACGCTGCTGAACCGTCTCCGCTCGGGATGGTTCCCGCTGGCCCCACCATGGACTGGACTTTCGCTGATGTGTTGGACTTTCACAATATTATGTCAGACCCACTCGACACCGAGGATGTCGTTGTGGCTTGTACAGCCCTTTGAGACACTTGTGATTTAGGGCTATATAAATAAACATTGATTGATTGATTGATTGACATATACAACTTGTCACTAGCTCAAACTGTTGTGCCCACCTGCTTCAAGACCACCACCATTGTGCCCCTGCCAAAGAAAAACACTGTGAACCGTCTGAATGACTATCGCCCCGTTGCACTCACCCCAATAGTGATGAAGTGCTTCGAGAGGATAGTCATGCCACACATCAAGAAGACCATCCCAGACACACTGGACCCTCTACAGTTTGCCTACCGGCAGAACCGGTCCACTGAGGATGCAGTCAACACCGTCATCCACACCACCCTCACCCACTTGGAGGACAAAGACACCTATGCCAGGCTATTATTCGACTACAGCTCTGCTTTTAATACGGCCATCCCACAAAAACTCACTGCTAAACTCCTCACTGTTGGTCTGACACCGGCTCTCTGTGACTGGGTGCTGAACTTTCTCACAAACCGGCCCCAGTCAGTCAGAGTCAGCAACCAGACATCAGGCACAAAAGTTCTAAGCACAGGGACCCCCCAAGGCTGCATGCTGAGCCCCCTTTGCACACCCTCTTCACACACGACTGTGTGGCCTCCCAGAACAACACCAGTATCATCAAGTTTGCAGATGATACTACGGTCGTCGGACTGATCACCGGGGGAGCTGAGGCAGCGTACAGAAGGGAGGTAGCGGAACTGGTGGCCTGGTGTCAGGATAATAATCTCTCCTTGAACACAGACAAGACCAAGGAGATGATTATTGACCCATGAAGAAGTAGTACCCACTACACACCTCTGTACACAGGGGGGACGGAGGTGGACAGGGTGAAAACCTTTAAATTCCTCGGGACCCACATCAGCGAGGACCTCACCTGGGATCAAAACACCCAACAAACCCGGGAAGCTAAGAACTTACTTTGTTTGTCGCCATGGAGGCCAGGATTCTGTGATGAAGTGGCGACTTGTCCAGGGTGTACGCCGCCTTCCGCCCGAATGCAGCTGAGATAGGCTCCAGGGAACCCCCGCGACCCCAAAAAGGGACAAGCGGTAGAAAATGGATGGACGGATGGAGGCCAGGATTAGTGATTTAGAAGTAGCTAAAACACTGCGGATGGGCGTTAGCCACTAGCTAGCTAGCCATGTCTTAAAGCAGCGCTTCCAGAGAGTGTTTCAGTGTTATAACTTCACCTTTATCTTTACTTTTTACACCAAAATGCATACGTTCTCCCTTTTCTGTCTATACACTGTGTCTGCTTGTAAGTGCTCTGTGTGTGTACCACCGTACAACTCTACTACAACTATACTAGTAGCACCATACAACCCTATTACAACTATACTAGTACCACCGTACAACTCTACTACAACTATACTACTACCACCGTACAACCCTACTACAACTATACTAGTACCAATATACAACTCTACTACAACTATACTACTACCACCGTACAACCCTACTACAACTATACTAGTACCAACGTACAACCCTACTACAACTATACTAGCACCACCGTACAACCCTACTACAACTATACTAGTACCACCGTACAACTCTACTACAACTATACTAGTACCACCGTACAACTCTACTACAACTATACTACAACTATACCAGTACCACCATACAACCCTACTACAACTATACTAGTACCACCATACAACCCTACTACAACTATACTACTACCACCATACAACCCTACTACAACTCTACTAGTACCACCGTATAACCCTACTACAACTATACTCGTACCACCTTACAACCCTACTACAACTATACTAGTACCACCGTACAACCTTACTACAGCTATACTAGCACCACCGTACAACCCTACTACAGCTATACTAGTACCACCGTACAACCCTACTACAACCATACTAGAACCACCGTACAACCCTACTACAACTATACTAGTACCACCGTACAACCATACTACAACTATACTAGTACCACCATACAACCCTACTACAACTACACTAGTACCACCATACAACCCTACTACAACTGTACTAGTACCACCGTACAACCCTACTACAACTATACTAGTACCATCATACAACTATACTACAACTATACTAGTACCACCGTATAACACTACTACAACTATACTGGTACCACCGTACAACCCTACTACAACTATACTAGTACCACCATACAACTATACTACAACTATACTAGTACCACCGTATAACACTACTACAACTATACTGGTACCACTGTACAACCCTACTACAACTATACTAGTACCACCGTACAACCCTACTACAACTATACTAGTACCACCATACAACTATACTACAACTATACTAGTACCACCGTATAACACTACTACAACTATACTGGTACCACCGTACAACCCTACTACAACTATACTAGTACCACCGTACAACCCTACTACAACTATACTAGTACCACCATACAACCCTACTACAACTATACCAGTACCACCGTACAACCCTACTACAACTATAGTAGTACCACCATACAACCCTACCACAACTATACCAGTACCACCGGACAACCCTACTACAACTATACTAGTACCACTGTACAACCCTACTACAACTATACTAGTACCACCGTACAACCCTACTACAACTATACTCGTACCACCATACAACCCTACTACAACTACACTAGTACCACCATACAACCCTACTACAACTGTACTAGTACCACCGTATAACCCTACTACAACTATACTAGTACCACCGTACAACCCTACTACATCTATACTAGTACCACCATACAACCCTACTACAACTATACCAGTACCACCGTACAACCCTACTACAACTATACCAGTACCACCGTACAACCCTACTACAACTATAGTAGTAACACCATGCAACCCTACCACAACTATACCAGTACCACCATACAACCCTACTACAACTATACTAGTACTACCGTAGAACCCTACTACAACTTTACTAGTACCACTGTACAACCCTACTACAACTATACCAGTACCACCATACAACCCTACTACAACTACACTAGTACTACCGTACAACCCTACTACAACTATTTTAGTACCACCGTACAACCCTACTACATCTATTCTAGTACCACCATACAATCCTACTACAACTATACCAGTACCACTGGACAACCTTACTACAACTATACTAGTAACACTGTACAACCCTACTACAACTATACTAGTGCCACCATACAACCCTACTACAACTATTCTAGTACCACCGTACAACCTTACTACAACTATACTAGTACCACCGTACAACCCTACTACAACTATTCTAGTACCACCGTACAACCTTACTACAACTATTCTAGTACCACCATACAACCCTACTACAACTATACTAGTACCACCGTAGAACCCTACTACAACTATACCAGTACCACCGGACAACCCTACTACAACTATACTAGTACCACCGTACAACCCTACTACAACTATTCTAGTACCACCGTACAACCCTACTACAACTATACTAGTACCACTGTACAACCCTACTACAATCATACTAGTACCACCGTACAACCCTACTACAACTATACTAGTACCACCATACAACCCTACTACAACTATTCTAGTACCACCATATAACCCTACTACAACTATACTAGTACCACCATACAACCCTACTACAACTATACTAGTACCACTGTACAACCCTACTACAACTATACGAGTACCACCATACAACCCTACTACAACTATACTAGTACCACCGTACAACCTTACTACAGCTATACTAGCACCACCGTACAACCCTACTACAGCTATACTAGTACCACCGTACAACCCTACTACAACCATACTAGAACCACCGTACAACCCTACTACAACTATACTAGTACCACCGTACAACCATACTACAACTATACTAGTACCACCATACAACCCTACTACAACTACACTAGTACCACCATACAACCCTACTACAACTGTACTAGTACCACCGTACAACCCTACTACAACTATACTAGTACCATCATACAACTATACTACAACTATACTAGTACCACCGTATAACACTACTACAACTATACTGGTACCACCGTACAACCCTACTACAACTATACTAGTACCACCATACAACTATACTACAACTATACTAGTACCACCGTATAACACTACTACAACTATACTGGTACCACTGTACAACCCTACTACAACTATACTAGTACCACCGTACAACCCTACTACAACTATACTAGTACCACCATACAACTATACTACAACTATACTAGTACCACCGTATAACACTACTACAACTATACTGGTACCACCGTACAACCCTACTACAACTATACTAGTACCACCGTACAACCCTACTACAACTATACTAGTACCACCATACAACCCTACTACAACTATACCAGTACCACCGTACAACCCTACTACAACTATAGTAGTACCACCATACAACCCTACCACAACTATACCAGTACCACCGTACAACCCTACTACAACTATACTAGTACCACCGTACAACCCTACTACAACTATACTCGTACCACCATACAACCCTACTACAACTACACTAGTACCACCATACAACCCTACTACAACTGTACTAGTACCACCGTATAACCCTACTACAACTATACTAGTACCACCGTACAACCCTACTACATCTATACTAGTACCACCATACAACCCTACTACAACTATACCAGTACCACCGTACAACCCTACTACAACTATACCAGTACCACCGTACAACCCTACTACAACTATAGTAGTAACACCATACAACCCTACCACAACTATACCAGTACCACCATACAACCCTACTACAACTATACTAGTACTACCGTAGAACCCTACTACAACTTTACTAGTACCACTGTACAACCCTACTACAACTATACCAGTACCACCATACAACCCTACTACAACTACACTAGTACTACCGTACAACCCTACTACAACTATTTTAGTACCACCGTACAACCCTACTACATCTATTCTAGTACCACCATACAATCCTACTACAACTATACCAGTACCACTGGACAACCTTACTACAACTATACTAGTAACACTGTACAACCCTACTACAACTATACTAGTGCCACCATACAACCCTACTACAACTATTCTAGTACCACCGTACAACCCTACTACAACTATACCAGTACCACCGGACAACCCTACTACAACTATACTAGTACCACCGTACAACCCTACTACAACTATTCTAGTACCACCGTACAACCCTACTACAACTATACTAGTACCACTGTACAACCCTACTACAATCATACTAGTACCACCGTACAACCCTACTACAACTATACTAGTACCACCATACAACCCTACTACAACTATTCTAGTACCACCATATAACCCTACTACAACTATACTAGTACCACCATACAACCCTACTACAACTATACTAGTACCACTGTACAACCCTACTACAACTATACGAGTACCACCATACAACCCTACTACAACTATTCTAGTACCACCGTACAACCCTACTACAACTATACTAGTACCACTGTACAACCCTACTACAATCATACTAGTACCACCGTACAACCCTACTACAACTATACTAGTACCACCATACAACCCTACTACAACTATTCTAGTACCACCATATAACCCTACTACAACTATACTAGTACCACCATACAACCCTACTACAACTATACTAGTACCACTGTACAACCCTACTACAACTATACTAGTACCACCGTAGAACCCTACTACAACTATACGAGTACCACTGTACAACCCTACTACAACTATACTAGCACCACCGTACAACCCTACTACAACTATACTAGTACCACCGTAGAACCCTACTACAACTATACGAGTACCACTGTACAACCCTACTACAACTATACTAGCACCACCGTACAACCCTACTACAGCTATACTAGTACCACCGTACAACCCTACTACAACCATACTAGAACCACCGTACAACCCTACTACAACTATACTAGTACCACTGTACAACCCTACTACAACTATACTAGTACCACCGTAGAACCCTACTACAACTATACGAGTACCACTGTACAACCCTACTACAATCATACTAGTACCACCGTACAACCCTACTACAACTATACTAGTACCACCATACAACCCTACTACAACTATTCTAGTACCACCATATAACCCTACTACAACTATACTAGTACCACCATACAACCCTACTACAACTATACTAGTACCACTGTACAACCCTACTACAACTATACTAGTACCACCGTAGAACCCTACTACAACTATACGAGTACCACTGTACAACCCTACTACAACTATACTAGCACCACCGTACAACCCTACTACAACTATACTAGTACCACCGTAGAACCCTACTACAACTATACGAGTACCACTGTACAACCCTACTACAACTATACTAGTACCACCGTACAACCCTACTACAACTATACTAGCACCACCGTACAACCCTACTACAACTATACTAGTACCACCATACAACGCTACTACAACTATACTAGTACCACCATACAACCCTACTACAACTATTCTAGTACCACCATATAACCCTACTACAACTATACTAGTACCACCATACAACCCTACTACAACTATACTAGTACCACTGTACAACCCTACTACAACTATACTAGTACCACCGTAGAA
>NC_084757.1:36984910-37016052 GCF_033978785.1 Entelurus aequoreus
TCACACACTCTTCATCTGCACTAACTCTCACTGCAAACATGCACACCACCATGTCACACACCACCATGTCACACACCGCCATGTCACACACCACCATGTCACACACCACCATGTCACACACCACCATGTCACACACCACCATGTCACACACCGCCATGTCACACACCACCATGTCACACACCACCATGTCACACACCACCATGTCACACACCACCATGTCACACACCACCATGTCACACACCGCCATGTCACACACCACCATGTCACACACCACCATGTCACACACCACCATGTCACACACCACCATGTCACACACCACCATGTCACACACTCTTCATCTGCACTAACTCTCACTGCAAACATGCACACCACCATGTCACACACCACCATGTCACACACCACCATGTCACACACCACCATGTCACACACCACCATGTCACACACCACCATGTCACACACTCTTCATCTGCACTAACTCTCACTGCAAACATGCACACCACCATGTCACACACCACCATGTCACACACCACCATGTCACACACCACCATGTCACACACCACCATGTCACACACTCTTCATCTGCACTAACTCTCACTGCAAACATGCACACCACCATGTCACACACCACCATGTCACACACCACCATGTCACACACCACCATGTCACACACCACCATGTCACACACTCTTCATCTGCACTAACTCTCACTGCAAACATGCACACCACCATGTCACACACCACCATGTCACACACCACCATGTCACACACCACCATGTCACACACTCTTCATCTGCACTAACTCTCACTGCAAACATGCACACCACCATGTCACACACCACCATGTCACACACCACCATGTCACACACCACCATGTCACACACCACCATGTCACACACCACCATGTCACACACCACCATGTCACACACTCTTCATCTGCACTAACTCTCACTGCAAACATGCACACCACCATGTCACACACCACCATGTCACACACCACCATGTCACACACCACCATGTCACACACCACCATGTCACACACTCTTCATCTGCACTAACTCTCACTGCAAACATGCACACCACCATGTCACACACCACCATGTCACACACCACCATGTCACACACCACCATGTCACACACCACCATGTCACACACCACCATGTCACACACCACCATGTCACACACTCTTCATCTGCACTAACTCTCACTGCAAACATGCACACCACCATGTCACACACCACCATGTCACACACCGCCATGTCACACACCACCATGTCACACACCACCATGTCACACACCACCATGTCACACACCACCATGTCACACACCGCCATGTCACACACCACCATGTCACACACCACCATGTCACACACCACCATGTCACACACCACCATGTCACACACCACCATGTCACACACCGCCATGTCACACACCACCATGTCACACACCACCATGTCACACACCACCATGTCACACACCACCATGTCACACACTCTTCATCTGCACTAACTCTCACTGCAAACATGCACACCACCATGTCACACACCACCATGTCACACACCACCATGTCACACACCACCATGTCACACACCACCATGTCACACACTCTTCATCTGCACTAACTCTCACTGCAAACATGCACACCACCATGTCACACACCACCATGTCACACACCACCATGTCACACACCACCATGTCACACACTCTTCATCTGCACTAACTCTCACTGCAAACATGCACACCACCATGTCACACACCACCATGTCACACACCACCATGTCACACACCACCATGTCACACACCACCATGTCACACACCACCATGTCACACACTCTTCATCTGCACTAACTCTCACTGCAAACATGCACACCACCATGTCACACACCACCATGTCACACACCACCATGTCACACACCACCATGTCACACACTCTTCATCTGCACTAACTCTCACTGCAAACATGCACACCACCATGTCACACACCACCATGTCACACACCACCATGTCACACAACACCATGTCACACACCACCATGTCACACACTCTTCATCTGCACTAACTCTCACTGCAAACATGCACACCACCATGTCACACACCACCATGTCACACACCACCATGTCACACACCACCATGTCACACACTCTTCATCTGCACTAACTCTCACTGCAAACATGCACACCACCATGTCACACACCACCATGTCACACACCACCATGTCACACACTCTTCATCTGCACTAACTCTCACTGCAAACATGCACACCACCATGTCACACAACACCATGTCACACACCACCATGTCACACACTCTTCATCTGCACTAACTCTCACTGCAAACATGCACACCACCATGTCACACACCACCATGTCACACACCACCATGTCACACACTCTTCATCTGCACTAACTCTCACTGCAAACATGCACACCACCATGTCACACACCACCATGTCACACACCACCATGTCACACACCACCATGTCACACACTCTTCATCTGCACTAACTCTCACTGCAAACATGCACACCACCATGTCACACACCACCATGTCACACACCACCATGTCACACAACACCATGTCACACACCACCATGTCACACACTCTTCATCTGCACTAACTCTCACTGCAAACATGCACACCACCATGTCACACACCACCATGTCACACACCACCATGTCACACACCACCATGTCACACACTCTTCATCTGCACTAACTCTCACTGCAAACATGCACACCACCATGTCACACACCACCATGTCACACACCACCATGTCACACACCACCATGTCACACACCACCATGTCACACACCACCATGTCACACACTCTTCATCTGCACTAACTCTCACTGCAAACATGCACACCACCATGTCACACACCACCATGTCACACACCACCATGTCACACACCACCATGTCACACACCACCATGTCACACACTCTTCATCTGCACTAACTCTCACTGCAAACATGCACACCACCATGTCACACACCACCATGTCACACAACACCATGTCACACACCACCATGTCACACACCACCATGTCACACACCACCATGTCACACACTCTTCATCTGCACTAACTCTCACTGCAAACATGCACTCAGCTTCCCATTGACTGTCACACACCACTATGTCACACACCACCATGTCACACACCACCATGTGACACACCACACACCACCATGTCACACACCACCATGTGACACACCACACACAACCATGTGACACACCACACACCACCATGTCACACACCACACACCACCATGTGACACACCACACACCACCATGTCACACACCACACACCACCATGTGACACACCACACACCACCATGTGACACACCACACACCACCATGTCACACACCACACACCACCATGTGACACACCACACACCACCATGTGACACACCACACACCACGATGTCACACACCACCATGTCATACACCACACACCACCATGTCACACACCACACACCACCATGTGACACACCACACACCACCATGTGACACACCACCATGTGACACACCACCATGTGACACACCACCATGTCACAAACCACCATGTGACACACCACCATGTCACACACTACCATGTGACACACCACCATGTGACACACCACACACCACCATGTGACACACACCACCACGTGACACACCACACACCACCGTGTCACACACCACCATGTAACACACCACCATGTCACACACCACCATGTCACACACTCTTCATCTGCACTAACTCTCACTGCAAACATGCACTCAGCTTCCCATTGGCTGTCACACACCACCATGTCACACACCACCATGTGACACACCACACACCACCATGTCACACACCACCATGTGACACACCACACACAACCATGTGACACACCACACACCACCATGTCACACACCACACACCACCATGTGACACACCACACACCACCATGTGACACACCACACACCACCATGTCACACACCACCATGTCACACACCACCATGTCACACACCACACACCACCATGTGACACACCACACACCACCATGTGACACACCACCATGTGACACACCACCATGTGACACACCACCATGTGACACACCACCATGTGACACACCACCATGTCACAAACCACCATGTGACACACCACCATGTCACACACTACCATGTGACACACCACACACCACCATGTCACACACCACCATGTGACACACCACCATGTGACACACCAAACACCACCATGTGACACACACCACCACGTGACACACCACACACCACCATGTCACACACCACACACCACCATGTGACACACCACACACCACCCTGTAACACACCACACACCACCATGTGACACACCACCATGTGACACACACCACCATGTGACACACCACACACCACCATGTGACACACCACCATGTGACACACCACCATGTGACACACCACACACCACCATGTGACACACCACCATGTGACACACCACTATGTGACACACCACACACCACCATGTGACACACCACCATGTGACACACCACCATGTGACACACCACACACCACCATGTGACACACCACCATGTGAAACACCACCATGTGACACACCACCATGTGACACACTACACACCACCATGTGACACACCAGCATGTGACACACCACACACCACCATGTGACACACCACACACCACCATGTGACACACCACTATGCTTACACACCACACACCACCATGTGACACATCACACACCACCATGCTTACGCACCACACACCACCATGTGACACACCACCATGCTTACACACCACACACCACCATGTGACACACCACACACCACCATTTGACACATCACACACCACCATGCTTACTCACCACCATGTGACACACCACACACCACCATGCCTACACACCACCATGTGACACACCACCATGTGACACACCACCACGTGACACACTCTAGTCCACATGTGACACACTCCTCTAGTCCTGGATCTTTGGACTCTTCCTCTCCAAGCATGGTTAAACGTGCAGGAAACAGTTTTAAATCAAGTATACAGTAATCAATTTTTTACAGTTTGTCCCTCCTAATGTGTAGAAAATAATAGGTGTATAAATGACACAATATGTTACTGCAGACTAATTAGGAGTCTTTGTTTGTTTACTTTCTACTAAAAGACAAGTTGTCTAGTATGTTCAACATTTTATTTAAGGACTACATTACAATAATAAAAATGTTTTTGTTACAATAAAGAAAATAAACTTCTTTTTTTTTAAGTATCGGAAAAATATGGAAATACATTTTGGTACCGGTACCAAAGTATTGGTATGGGGACAACCCTAATACATATATATATATATATATATATATATATATATATATATATATATATATATATATATATATATATATATATATATATATATATATATATATATATATATATATATATATATATATATATACATATATATATATATATATATATATATATATATATATGTATATATATACATATATATATATGTATATATATATATATATATACATATATATATATATATATATATATATATATGTACATATATATATATATATTTATATATATATATATATGTATATATATATATATATATATATATATATATGTACATATATATATATATATTTATATATATATATATATATATATATATATATATATATATATATATATATATATATATATATATATATATATATATATATATATATATATATACATACATACATATATATATACATATAAATATATATAAATATACATTATTGCTGATGTGATGCCTCAGAAATGAACATTGTCCAATCAGGGGAGGGCTAGCATCAGGAGTGACACCTGCCAGCCCCGCCTCCTCCACCATCCATGTAGTCACTTATCATTTATATGACACAATGCCATTATCATATATTGGAATATGTCTTTTTAGCTCTCCCGGGGGGCGGGGGGCGGGGGGGGGGGGGTGGACTGTTTGGGGGCAATTTGGCACATAGGGGTGTGTGTGGGGGGGGGGGGGGCAAAGATTAATGATAAACATGACAAGGACAAATTAGAATATGCACGAGTTAGCATTTGCACGCTACCTCCAATACGGCCAAATAAACACATGGTATAAATATATTCCGCCGGGTGCATTTAGGAACTAGCCGGGTGTCACTTGTCATTTTGTCACACGCGCTGCAAATGAGGCGTGACGCGGTATCAGCAGGACTCGCACGTGCACTTGTTATTTCGTAGTGTGCAGTGAAAAGGTGAAACGTGTAAAAACATAACCTATTTATTACTAACCGTCTGGTATGGACTTGTGCCGTCTTTAAGTGGAAGTGGAGTGGGAATTGTGTTATTTGGCGACACCCGGCGGTCACGGTAAGTCATGAAGCTGAGTTTGTGCCCGGTAAGTTGAATGATGCGGACACGTGTGTTACTGGATACTTTCCTAATACCGCCTTGGAGACTTTTTACGTGTGAGTAATGCACAATTATAATTATTTGATACTTGTTTATATTGACAAATGTGCTGTTTTAACACCGCTATATCAATACGTATGTCTAGCTAGTGTGATATAGTGCGCTTAGCTGTTGTGTAGCTGCAAGCTCCTTCTTATGTGTAAGTAATATGCAACTATAATTATTTGATACTTGTTTATATTGACAAATTTGATGTTTTAACACCGCTATATCAATACGTATGTCTAGCTAGTGTGATATAGTGCGCTTAGCTGTTGTGTAGCTGCGAGCTCCTTCTTATGTGTAAGTAATATGCAACTATAATTATTTGATACTTGTTTATATTGACAAATGTGCTGTTTTAAAACCGCTATATCAATACGTATGTCTAGCTAGTGTGATATAGTGTGCTTAGCTGTTGTGTAGCTGCGAGCTCCTTCTTATGTGTAAGTAATATGCAACTATAATTATTTGATACTTGTTTATATTGACAAATGTGCTGTTTTACACCGCTATATCATTACGTATGTCTAGCTAGTGTGATATAGTGCGCTTAGCTGTTGTGTAGCTGCGAGCTCCTTCTTATGTGTAAGTAATATGCAACTACAATTATTTGATACTTGTTTATATTGACAAATTTGATGTTTTAACACCGCTATATCACTACGTATGTCTAGCTAGTGTGATATAGTGCGCTTAGCTGTTGTGTAGCTGCGAGCTCCTTCTTATGTGTAAGTAATACGCAACTATAATTATTTGATACTTGTTTATATTGACAAATGTGCTGTTTTACACTGCTATATCATTACATATGTCTAGCTAGTGTGATATAGTGCGCTTAGCTGTTGTGTAGCTGCGAGCTCCTTCTTATGTGTAAGTAATACGCAACTATAATTATTTGATACTTGTTTATATTGACAAATGTGCTGTTTTACACCGCTATATCAATACGTATGTCTAGCTAGTGTGATATAGTGCGCTTAGCTGTTGTGTAGCTGCGAGCTCCTTCTTATGTGTAAGTAATACGCAACTATAATTATTTGATACTTGTTTATATTGACAAATGTGCTGTTTTAACACCGCTATATCACTACGTATGTCTAGCTAGTGTGATATAGTGCGCTTAGCTGTTGTGTAGCTGCGAGCTCCTTCTTATGTGTAAGTAATATGCAACTATAATTATTTGATACTTGTTTATATTGACAAATGTGCTGTTTTAACACCGCTATATCGTTACGTATGTCTAGCTAGTGTGATATAGTGCGCTTAGCTGTTGTGTAGCTGCGAGCTCCTTCTTATGTGTAAGTAATATGCAACTATAATTATTTGATACTTGTTTATATTGACAAATTTGATGTTTTGACACCGCTATATCACTACGTATGTCTAGCTAGTGTGATATAGTGCGCTTAGCTGTTGTGTAGCTGCGAGCTCCTTCTTATGTGTAAGTAATATGCAACTATAATTATTTGATACTTGTTTATATTGACAAATGTGCTGTTTCACACCGCAATGTTGTTCTATTATCATGACGTTTATCCAGCTAGTGTGCTATTGTGGCACAGTAAATAAAATAACAGTTTCACAACTTTAGTCATATTTTTTGCACTTAAACTTCTCCATTACTTTAGCCTCAGACTTATTCTGTTTGTCGAACTAAACTGTCAATAAAATTTAAGTGTACTGTATTTCCTTGAATTGCCGCCGGGAACAGGGCCGGCCCGTGGCATAGGCCGTATAGGCAAATGCTAAGGGCGCCGTCCATCAGGGGGCGCCACGCCAGTGCCACAAATGTTGGAGAAAAAAAAAAAAAAAAAGTTGGTACTATTATTTCTAAATACAAAAAATAATCCCACGTTAATTAAAATGCAAAGTAAAGCCTATTTAATAGAAATATTATTTGTTACAACATTACGCCCCCCCCCCTACCCCCGCACGGTGCGCCCCCCTCCCTTCCCGTATCATGACTTTTTTTGGATGTCACCACATCAAAAAATCAACACAAGATGTCAAAACGGCCAAAACCGTCAGGTGCCCAGGGAAGAAAAAAGAGAAAAGAAGAGGGGAAACGAGAAAAAGACAGAGGTAGCAGGTAGGTAACGTTAGCCTACATGAAATTATTTGTCTGTTACAGAATGTGATAGTAACCTGGCTTTTTAGCATTAAGCTAATGTTACATGATTCGGCAATTGCTAATCAATAAATAGCTAGTTCTGTTTTAACGTCGGGTTAATATTGTGGAGGGGGCTAAATTGTTATGGAAAATAATAATGTAACGTTAGGTAATTACAGTACTCCCACCTTACATTCCTTAGGGACATTTGTATTAGATCTTTTAAGCAGGTGTTTTTTGTTGACATTGTTATTGCCTTCTGGTTAGCTAATGTTTGCCCTGCAGGTAATAGTCACTTTTCCACCCCTTTATATATTAGGTATAGTTGTAAGCCTAGTTGTTAAAGTGCACATCATTCATGTAAATTAAGCAATATCACATGAGAGGGAATGCTGTTTTTTTAATTTGAGCACTGCTGTGATTCGGTTAAAGATAATCATAACATAACATTCTCATATAATATGTTCATTTGCTTTCTTTAAGTAAAAAAAAAAGGTCAAAGACAAAGCTATTCGGTTTCTTGTGAGTACATGCACTTCATTGCCGATGTGGGTGGGGGGGGGGGGGGCGCCACCTAAAATCTTGCCTAGGGCGCCAGATTGGTTAGGGCCAAGCCTGGCCGGGAATATAGTATTCGTCAAACTCGTTTCGCGAAATAATTAGCATATGCCTAGAATTTCCGCCGGGTCAAACTCGTCACGTTACAAGTGACACTTCCCCTGTCATCCTTTTCAAAATGGAGGAAGCTGATTTCAGTCATTTGAAAGAAGAAAGATAAACAATGCTTTTGATCAGAAGCAGCTGCACATGCACTCATTTATAAGTAAAGGTAAGAACATAATAACGTTTTTTTTTAAATTAAATGTGCTTTTCATGATAAGGTAAGCGCCGGAGTGAGAAGAGGTTTTAAAATAGTTAGCGCATGCTTGCCTATCCCGCATGCTTTTGGTAAGCGCAGGAGTGAGAAGAGGTTTTAAATTAATTAGAGCCCCGGCGGCTATTCAAGAAAATACGGTAAATAAAAATTAAAGTTGACAACTTTAGTCATATTCTTTGCACTTAAACTTCTCCATAACGTTAGCTTCAGACTTCCCTCTGTTTGTCGAACTAAACAGTCAATAAAATCTAAGTCTAAATAAAAACACAGTTTCACAAATTTAGTCATATTTTTTGCACTTAAACTTCTCCATAACTTTAGCTTTAGAATTCCTCTGTTTGTCGAACTAAACTGTCAATACAATTTAAGTGTAAATAAAATTACAGTTTCACAACTTTAGTCATATTTTTTTCACTTAAACTTGCTTCAGACTTCTTCTGTTTGTCGAACTAAACCGTCAATAAAATTTAAGTGTAAATAAAATACACTTTCACAACTTTAGTCATATTTTTTGCACTTAAACTTCTCCATAACTTTAGCTTCAGACTTCCTCTGTTTGTCGAACAAAACTGTCAATAAAATGTAAGTGTAAATAAAAATACAGTTTCACAACTTTAGTCATATTTTTTTCACTTAAACTTGCTTCAGACTTCTTCTGTTTGTTGAACTAAACTGTCAATAAAATTTAAGTTGAGATAAAAACACAGTTTCACAACTTTAGTCATATTTTTTGCACTTACTCTTCGCCATAACTTTAGCTTCTGACTTCCTCTGTTTGTCGAACTTAAATGTCAATAAAATTTAAGTGTAAATAAAAATACAGCTTGACAAGTTAAGTCATATTTCTTGCACTTAAACTTCTCCATAACTTTAGCTTCAGACTTCTTCTCTTTGTGGAACTTAAATGTCAATAAAATTCAAGTGTAAATAAAAATACAGTTTCACAACTTTAGTCATATTTTTTGCACTTAATCTTGCTTCAGACTTCTTCTGTTTGTCGAACTAAACTGTCAATAAAATTTAAGTGTAAATAAAAATAAAAGTTGACAACTTTGGTCATATTTTTTGCACTTAAACTTCTCCATAACTTTAGCCTCAGACTTCCTGTGTTTGTCGAACTAAACTGTCAATAAAATTGAAGTGTAGATAAAAATACAGTTTCACAACTTTAGTCGTATTTTTTGTACTTAAACTTCTCCATAACTTTAGCTTCAGACTTCCTCTGTTTGTCGAACTTAAATGTCAATAAAATTTAAGTGTAAATAAAAATACAGCTTGACAACTTTAGTCATATTTCTTTCACTTAAACTTCTCCATAACTTTAGCTTCAGACTTCTTCTCTTTGTGGAACTTAATTGTCAATAAAATTCAAGTGTAAATAAAAATACAGTTTCACAACTTTAGTCATATTTTTTGCACTTAAACTTGCTTCAGACTTCTTCTATTTGTCGAACTAAATTGTCAATAAAATTTAAGTGTAAATAAAAATAAAAGTTGACAACTTTAGTCATATTTTTTGCACTTAAACTTCTCCATAACTTTAGCTTCAGACTTCCTCTGTTTGTCGAACTAAACAGACAATAAAATTTAAGTGTAAATAAAATACAGTTTCACAACTTTAGTCATATTTTTTGCACTTAAACTTGCTTCAGACTTCTTCTGTTTGTCGAACTAAACTGTCAATAAAATTTAAGTGTATATAAAAACACAGTTTCACAACTTTAGTCATATTTTTTGCACTTACTCTTCTCCATAACTTTAACTTCTGTCTTCCTCTGTTTGTCGAACTTAAATGTCAATAAAATTTAAGTGTAAATAAAAATACAGTTTCACAACTTTAGTCATATTTTTTGCACTTAATCTTGCTTCAGACTTCTTCTGTTTGTCGAACTAAACTGTCAATAAAATTTAAGTGTAAATAAAAATACAAGTTGACAACTTTGGTCATATTTTTTGCACTTAATCTTGCTTCAGACTTCTTCTGTTTGTCGAACTAAACTGTCAATAAAATTTAAGTGTAAATAAAAATACAAGTTGACAACTTTAGTCATATTTTTTGCACTTAAACTTCTCCATAACTTTAGCTTCAGACTTCCTCTGTTTGTCGAACTAAACAGACAATAAAATTTAAGTGTAAATAAAATACAGTTTCACAACTTTAGTCATATTTTTTGCACTTAAACTTGCTTCAGACTTCCTCTGTTTGTCGAACTAAACCGTCAATAAAATTCAAGTGTAAATAAAAACACAGTTTCACAACTTTAGTCATATTTTTTGCACTTACTCTTCTCCATAACTTTAACTTCTGACTTCCTCTGTTTGCCAAACTTAAATGTCAATAAAATTTAAGTGTAAATAAAAATACAAGTTGACAATTTTAGTCATATTTTTTGCACTTAAACTTCTCCATAACTTTAGCTTCAGACTCCCTCTGTTTGTCGAACTAAACCGTCAATAAAATTCAAGTGTAAATAAAAATACAGTTTCACAACTTTAGTCATATTTTTTGCACTTACTCTTCTCCATAACTTTAACTTCTGACTTCCTCTGTTTGCCGAACTTAAATGTCAATAAAATTTAAGTGTAAATAAAAATACAAGTTGACAACTTTATTCATATTTTTTGCACTTAAACTTGCTTCAGACTCCCTCTGTTTGTCAAACTAAACCGTCAATAAAATTTAAGTGTAAATAAAAACACAGTTTCACAACTTTAGTCATATTTTTTTCACTTAAACTTCTCCATAACTTTAGCTTCAGACTTCCTCTGTTTGTCGAACAAAACTGTCAATAAAATGTAAGTGTAGATAAAAACACAGTTTCACAACTTTAGTCATATTTGTTGCACTTACTCTTCTCCATAACTTTAACTTCTGACTTCCTCTGTTTGCCGAACTTAAATGTCAATACAATTTAAGTGTAAATAAAAACACAGTTTCACAACTTTAGTCATATTTTTTGCACTTAAACTTCTCCATAACTTTAGCTTCATACTTCTTCTGTTTGTCGAACTAAACTGTCAATAAAAGTTAACTGTAAATAAAAACAGTTTCACAACTTTAGTCATATTTTTTGCACTTAAACTTCTCCATAACTTTAGCTTCAGACTTCTTCTCTTTGTGGAACTTAATTTTCAATAAAATTCAAGTGTAAATAAAAATACAGTTTCACAACTTTAGTCATATTTTTTGCACTTAAACTCGCTTCAGACTTCTTCTGTTTGTCGAACAAAACTGTCAATGAAATTTAAGTGTAAATAAAAACACAGTTTCACAACTTTAGTCATATTTTTTGCACTTAATCTTGCTTCAGACTTCTTTTGTTTGTCGAACTAAACTGTCAATAAAATTTAAGTGTAAATAAAAATACAAGTTGACAACTTTGGTCATATTTTTTGCACTTAAACTTCTCCATAACTTTAGCATCAGACTTCCTCTGTTTGTCGAACAAAACTGTCAATAAAATTTAAGTGTAAATAAAAACACAGTTTCACAACTTTAGTCATATTTTTTGCACTTAAACTTCTCCATAAATTTAGCCTCAGAGTTATTCTGTTTGTCGAACAAAACTGTCAATAAAATTTAAGTGTAAATAAAAATACAGTTTCACAACTTTAGTCATATTTTTTGCACTTAAACTTCTCCATAACTTTAGCTTCAGACTTCCATGTTTGCCGAACTTAAATGTCAATACAATTTAAGTGTAAATAAAAACACAGTTTCACGACTTTAGTCATATTTTTTGCACTTAAACTTCTCCATAACTTTAGCTTCAGACTTCCTCTGTTTGTCGAACTAAACTGTCAATAAAATTGAAGTGTAAATAAAAATACAGTTTCAAAACTTTAGTCATATTTTTTTCACTTAAACTTGCTTCAGACTTCTTCTGTTTGTCGAACTAAACTGTCAATACAATTTAAGTGTAAATAAAAACACAGTTTCACAACTTTCGTCGTATTTTTTGCACTTAGCTTCAGACTTCTTCTGTTTGTTTGAGACTGTCATTACTGCCCTAAGTGGTGAAAAAGTTTATTGCAACCACATCTGAGAAACATACATTTTTACGACCCAACAATGGTTAAGAAACACTGTTCGGACATCATGATAAATTAGTCATTAATTCACATTTTTATTTCCTGTCGCACTTTTCCGATGTTTTCTTTTTTTTGGATTGGGAAAGGTATAAGAGTGCCGGTGGCAGAGATGAATTAGAGGCCTGGAAAGCGCTCGCGAGCGTGCAGGTGACACGCTCTCGCTCTCGCTCGAACCCTCCCCTCCGCAAAAAAAAAATAATTAGAAAAAAGGGAACAGAGGCTAAAGAGGGCCGCCTCGTGCCAAACGGGACAAAGTGTGAAAAGAAAGAAAGTCTGAAACTCTGCAACTTCAAAAAGGAAAGGGGGGGGAAGAAAAAAAAAAAGCCATTTAGCTTTTTCCGCGCGAGCGACGCAAAGGGAAATAATACACTTGACCCTTTTGTCCGTGCACTTTGAGAAGTTTGTTAGAATGTAATAATTCACCGCGCCTCATGTATATTAAGTGGCAAGTGGCCGGCTTTTATGATAAATTGCCGGGGTAACGCCAGGACACCTCGTTTGCATTTCAATGCGCCCGAGTGTCAGATTCTTATTTCATTACCCCGCGACACATTAGCTGATGGATTTTAATTTTGACTTTTTTTTCTTTTTTTTTTGTATTATTCCCTCTTCCTCTCATGTGAGGCTGACTCCGCAGAGACGCTGGGAAACAGGGAAGGTTTGACTATGCGAGAGGAAGGTAATAAATAATTACACGTCAGTGTCAGGAACCCTTATTGCAATTTTGAAGCAATCATAGGAGGGAAGCGCTTTGCTCCTTCTTGCACATATTGGCTGAGCGGGACCGCCGCTCTTCTTGCTGAGCGGACACAAAGTTGGCTTTCACTCGGAAGACGATAGCAATCAGGACGTTGGAATGTAGGACGCGCTTCTAGGCGTGCTTCTCCATGCTTTGGCCTGGGAGATGTGGCATGCAGGAGCAAAGGTCACCGCCTCTGTCCGTGGTGCTGAGGACAGAGCACCATCGGACAGGGGGGGGCGTGGCAGTGCTGACGGCGAGACACAGCGGGCAGGTGATTAGATTCCAAAGGTGGTACATGTTAATCTGATCGTCTGTCGTCTTTAACAGTAAGCGGCCGGGAGCAGGAGAGGGAAGAGCAGGGGTGTCCAAACTTTTTCCACTGAGGGCCGCATTCTGAAAAATCAAAGCAAGCGGGGGGGCCATTTTGATATTTTTTATTTTAAAAACCAATACAATATATGTATAAAATATATACATTTAGGCCTCCACTCAGGCTAGACCCCGAAGGGTTTTGGTCCAAAAAATATAAAAAATGTGTCATTATTCAGTATTATTATTTTTATTATTATTCAAGTTTTAAATCTCTAGATCAGCCACTTCTTGGGTAGTGATTAATGCGAAGAGCTACCAGTTTGATACACACTTAAATAAATTGCCAGAAATAGCCAATTTGCTCAATTTACCTTTAACTCTATGTTATTATTAATAATTAATGATATTTACACTTAATTGAACGGTTTAAAAGAGGAGAAAACACGAAAAAAAAATGACAATTAAATTTCGAAACATAGTTTATCTTCAATTTCGACTCTTTAAAATTCAAAATTCAAACCGAAAAAAAGAAGAGAAAAACTAGCTAATTCGAATCTTTTTGAAAAAATTAAAAAAAGAATTTATGGAACATCATTAGTAATTTTTCCAGATTAAGATTAATTTTAGAATTTTGATTGAACGGTTTAAAAGAGGAGAAAACACGAAAAAAATGACAATTAAATTTCGAAACATAGTTTATCTTCAATTTCGACTCTTTAAAATTCAAAATTCAAAGCGAAAAAAAGAAGAGAAAAACGAGCTAATTCGAATCTTTTTGAAAAAATTAAAAAAAAAAAATTTATGGAACATCATTAGTAATTTTTCCTGATTAAGATTAATTTTAAAATTTTGATTGAACGCTTTAAAAGAGGAGAAAACACGAAAAAAATGACAATTAAATTTTGAAACATAGTTTATCTTCAATTTCGACTCTTTAAAATTCAAAATTCAAACCGAAAAAAAGAAGAGAAAAACTGGCTAATTCGAATCTTTTTGAAAAAATTAAAAAAATAATTTATGGAACATCATTAGTAATTTTTCCTGATTAAGATTAATTTTAGAATTTTGATTGAACGGTTTAAAAGAGGAGAAAACACGAAAAAAAATGACAATTAAATTTTGAAACATAGTTTATCTTCAATTTCGACTCTTTAAAATTCAAAATTCAACCGAAAAAAAGAAGAGAAAAACTAACTAATTCGAATCTTTTTGAAAAAATTAAAAAAATAATTTATGGAACATCATTAGTAATTTTTCCTGATTAAGATTAATTTTAGAATTTTGATTGAACGGTTTAAAAGAGGAGAAAACACGAAAAAAATGACAATTAAATTTCGAAACATAGTTTATCTTCAATTTCGACTCTTTAAAATTCAAAATTCAAACCGAAAAAAAGAAGACAAAAACTAGCTAATTCGAATCTTTTTGAAAAAATTTAAAAAAAATAATTTATGGAACATCATTAGTAATTTTTCCTGATTAAGATTAATTTTAGAATTTTGATTGAACGGTTTAAAAGAGGAGAAAACACGAAAAAAAATGACAATTAAATTTTGAAACATAGTTTATCTTCAATTTCGACTCTTTAAAATTCAAAATTCAAACCGAAAAAAAGAAGAGAAAAACTAGCTAATTCGAATCTTTTTGAAAAAATTAAAAAAATAATTTATGGAACATCATTAGTAATTTTTCCTGATTAAGATTAATTTTAGAATTTTGATTGAACGGTTTAAAAGAGGAGAAAACACGAAAAAAAATGACAATTAAATTTTGAAACATAGTTTATCTTCAATTTCGACTCTTTAAAATGCAAACCGAAAAAAAGAAGAGAAAAACTAGCTAATTCGAATCTTTTTGAAAAAATTAAAAAAATAATTTATGGAACATCATTAGTAATTTTTCCTGATTAAGATTAATTTTAAAATTTTGATTGAACGGTTTAAAAGAGGAGAAAACACGAACAAAATTACAATTAAATTTTGAAACATAGTTTATCTTCAATTTCGACTCTTTAAAATTCAAAATTCAACCGAAAAAAAGAGGAGAAAAACTAGCTAATTCGAATCTTTTTGAAAAAATTAAATAAATAATTTATGGAACATCATTAGTAATTTTTCATGATTAAGATTAATTTTAGAATTTTGATTGAACGGTTTAAAAGAGCAGAAAGCACGAAAAAAAAATGACAATTAAATTTCGAAACATAGTTTATCTTCAATTTCGACTCTTTAAAATTCAAAATTCAAACCGAAAAAAAGAAGAGAAAAACTAGCTAATTCGAATCTTTTTGAAAAAATTAAAAAAATAATTTATGGAACATCATTAGTAATTTTTCCTGATTAAGATTAATTTTAGAATTTTGATTGAACGGTTTAAAAGAGGAGAAAACACGAAAAAAAAATGACAATTAAATTTCGAAACATAGTTTATCTTCAATTTCGACTCTTTAAAATTCAAAATTCAAACCGAAAAAAAGAAGAGAAAAACTAGCTAATTCGAATCTTTTTGAAAATATTTAAAAAATAATTTATGGAACATCATTAGTAATTTTTCCTGATTAAGATTAATTTTAGAATTTTGATTGAACGGTTTAAAAGAGGAGAAAACACGAAAAAAAATGACAATTAAATTTCGAAACATAGTTTATCTTCAATTTCGACTCTTTAAAATTCAAAATTCAAACCGAAAAAAATAAGAGAAAAACTAGCTAATTCGAATCTTTTTGAAAAAATTAAAAAAAGAATTTATGGAACATCATTAGTAATTTTTCCTGATTAAGATTAATTTTAGAATTTTGATTGAACGGTTTAAAAGAGGAGAAAACACGAAAAAAATGACAATTAAATTTTGAAACATAGTTTATCTTCAATTTCGACTCTTTAAAATTCAAAATTCAACCGAAAAAAAGAAGAGAAAAACTAGCTAATTCGAATCTTTTTGAAAAAATTTAAAAAAAAAATTTATGGAACATCATTAGTAATTTTTCCTGATTAAGATTAATTTTAGAATTTTGATTGAACGGTTTAAAAGAGGAAAAAACACGAAAAAAATGACAATTAAATTTCGAAACATAGTTTATCTTCAATTTCGACTCTTTAAAATTCAAAATTCAAACCGAAAAAAAGAAGAGAAAAACTAGCTAATTCGAATCTTTTTGAAAAAATTAAAAAAATAATTTATGGAACATCATTAGTAATTTTTCCTGATTAAGATTAATTTTAGAATTTTGATTGAACGGTTTAAAAGAGGAGAAAACACGAAAAAAATGACAATTAAATTTTGAAACATAGTTTATCTTCAATTTTGACTCTTTAAAATTCAAAATTCAAACCGAAAAAAAGAAGAGAAAAACTAGCTAATTCGAATCTTTTTGAAAAAATTAAAAAAAATAATTTATGGAACATCATTAGTAATTTTTCCTGATTAAGATTAATTTTAGAATTTTGATTGAATGGTTTAAAAGAGGAGAAAACACAAAAAAAATGACAATTACATTTCGAAACATAGTTTATCTTCAATTTCGACTCTTTAAAATTCAAAATTCAAACCGAAAAAAAGACGAGAAAAACTAGCTAATTCGAATCTTTTTGAAAAAATTAAAAAAAATAATTTATGGAACATCATTAGTAATTTTTCCTGATTAAGATTAATTTTAGAATTTTGATTGAACGGTTTAAAAGAGGAGAAAACACGGAAAAAATAACAATTAAATTTCGAAACATAGTTTATCTTCAATTTCGACTCTTTAAAATTCAAAATTCAAACCGAAAAAAAGAAGAGAAAAACTAGGTAATTCGAATCTTTTTGAAAAAATTAAAAAATAATTTATGGAACATCATTAGTAATTTTTCCATAACTTTACATTCAGACTTCTTCTGTTTGTCGAACTAAACTGACAATAAAATTTAAGCATGAATAAAAATACAGTTTCACAACTTTAGTCATTTTTCTTGCACTTAAACTTCTCCATAACTTTAGCCTCAGACTTCCTCTGTTTGTCGGACTAAACCGTCAATAAAATTCAAGTGTACATAAAAGTACAGTATCACAACTTTAGTCATATTTTTTGCACTTATACTTCACAAAAACTTAATCTGCAGACTTCTTCTGTTTGTCAAATTAAACTGACAATAAAATTTGACTGTAAATAAAATTACAGTTTCACAACTTTAGTCATTGTTCTTGCACTTAAACTTCTCCATTACTTTAGCTTCAGACTTCCTCTGTTTGTCGAACTAAACCGTCAATAAAATTCAAGTGTAAGTAAAAATACAGTTTCACAACTTTAGTCATATTTTTTGCTCATATACTTCACAAAAACTTAATCTGCAGACTTCTTCTGTTGTCAAATTAAACTGACAATAAAATTTGATTGTAAATAAAATTACAGTTTCACAACTTTAGTCATTTTTCTTGCACTTAAACTTCTCCATAACTTTAGCTTCAGACTTCCTCTGTTTGTCGAACTAAACTGTCAATAAAATTCAAGTGTAAATAAAAATACAGTTTCACAACTTTAGTCATATTTTTTGCACTTAAACTTCTCCATAACTTTACATTCAGACTTCCTCTGTTTGTCGAACTAAACTGTCAATAAAATTTAAGCATGAATAAAAATACAGTTTCACAACTTTAGTCATTTTTCTTGCACTTAAACTTCTCCATAACTTTAGCTTCCGACTTCTTCTGTTTGTCGAACTAAACTGTCAATAAAATTTAAGTGTAAATAAAAACACAGTTTCACAACTTTAGTCATATTTTTTGCAATTATACTTCTCCATAACTTTAGCTTCAGACTTCCTCTGTTTGTCGAACTAAACTGTCAATAAAATTTAAGTTTAAATAAAAATACAGTTTCACAACTTTAGTCGTATTTTTTGCACTTAAACTTCTCCATAACTTTAGCTTCAGACTTATTCTGTTTGTCGAACTAAACCGTCAATAAAATTCAAGTGTAAATAAAAATACAAGTTGACAACTTTAGTCATATTTTTTGCACTTAAACTTCTCCATAATTTAAGCTTCAGACTTCTTCTCTTTGTGGAACAAAACTGTCAATAAAATTTAAGTGTACATAAAAATACAGTTTCACAACTTTAGTCATATTTTTTGCACTTATACTTCACAAAAACTTAATCTGCAGACTTCCTCTGTTTGTCGAACTAAACTGTCAATAAAATTTAAGTGTAAATAAAAATGCAGTTTCACAACTTTAGTCATATTTTTTGCACTTAAACTTCTCCATAACTTTAGCTTCAGACATCTTCTGTTTGTCTAACTAAACTGACAATAAAATTTAAGTGTAAATAAAAATACAGTTTCACAACTTTAGTCGTATTTTTTGCACTTAAACTTCTCCATAACTTTAGCCTCAGAGTTATTCTGTTTGTCGAACTAAACCGTCAATAAAATTTAAGTGTAAAAAAAAAAAAGTTTCAAAACTTTAGTCATATTTTTTTGCACTTGAACTTCTCCATAACTTTAGCTTCAGACTTCTTCTGTTTGTTGAACTAAACTGACAATAAAATTTAAGTTTAAATAAAAATACAGTTTCACAACTTTAGTCATATTTTTTGCACTTAAACTTGCTTCAGACTTCTTCTGTTTGTCGAACTAAACTGTCAATAAAATTTAAGTGTAGATAAAAACACAGTTTCACAACTTTAGTCATATTTTTTGCACTTAAACTTCTCCATAACTTTAGCTTCAGACATCTTCTGTTTGTCTAACTAAACTGACAATAAAATTTAAGTGTAAATAAAAATACAGTTTCACAACTTTAGTGGTATTTTTTGCACTTAAACTTCTCCATAACTTTAGCCTCAGACTTCTTCTGTTTGTCGAACTAAACCGTCAATAAAATTTAAGTGTAAAAAAAAAAAGTTTCAAAACTTTAGTCATATTTTTTTGCACTTGAACTTCTCCATAACTTTAGCTTCAGACTTCCTCTGTTTGTCGAACTAAACTGTCAATAAAATTCAAGTGTACATAAAAATACAGTTTCACAACTTTAGTCATATTTTTTGCACTTAAACTTCACAAAAACTTAATCTGCAGACTTCTTCTGTTTGTCGAATTAAACTGACAATAAAATTTGACTGTAAATAAAATTACAGTTTCACAACTTTAGTCATTTTTCTTGCACTTAAACTTCTCCATAACTTTGGCTTCAGACTTCCTCTGTTTGTCGAACTAAACTGTCAATAAAATTTAAGTGTAAATAAAAATACAGTTTCATAACTTTAGTCCTATTTTTTGCACTTAAACTTCTCCATAACTTTAGCTTCAGACATCTTCTGTTTGTCTAACTAAACTGACAATAAAATTTAAGTGTAAATAAAAATACAGTTTCACAACTTTAGTCGTATTTTTTGCACTTAAACTTCTCCATAACTTTAGCCTCAGAGTTATTTTGTTTGTCGAACTAAACCGTCAATAAAATTTGACTGTAAATAAAATTACAGCTTCACAAGTTTGGTCATATTTTTTCCAATTAAACTTCTCCATAACTTTAACTTCAGACTTCCTCTGTTTGTCGAATTAAACTGTCAATAATATTTAAGTGTAGATAAAAATACAGTTTCACAACTTTAGTCGTATTTTTTGCACTTAAACTTCTCCATAACTTTAGCTTCAGACTTCCTCTGTTTGTCGAACTAACCTGTCAATAAAATTTAAGTGTAAATAAAAATACGAGTTGACAACTTTAGTCATATTTTTTGCACTTCAACTTCTCCATAACTTTAGCTTCAGACTTCTTCTGTTTGTCGAACTAAACTGTCAATAAAATTTAAGTGTAAATAAAATTACAGTTTCACAACTTTAGTCATTTTTCTTGTACTTAAACTTCCTCATAACTGTAGCTTCAGACTTATTCTGTTTGTCGAACTAAACCGTCAATAAAATTCAAGTGTAAATAAAAATACAGTTTCACAACTTTAGTCATATTTTTGCACTTATACCTCACAAAAACTTAATCTTCAGACTTCCTCTGTTTGTCGAACTAAACTGTCAATAAAATTTAAGTGTAAATAAAAATACAGTTTCACAACTTTAGTCGTATTTTTTGCACTTAAACTTCTCCATAACTTTAGCCTCAGACTTCCTCTGTTTGTCGAACTAAACCGTCAATAAAATTCAAGTGTAAATAAAAATACAATTTGACAACTTTAGTCATATTTTTTGCACTTAAACTTCTCCATAATTTAAGCTTCAGACTTCTTCTCTTTGTGGAACAAAACTGTCAATAAAATTTAAGTGTAAATAAAAATACAGTTTCACAACTTTAGTTATATTTTTTGCACTTATACTTCACAAAAACTTAATCTTCAGACTTCCTCTGTTTGTCGAACTAAACGGCCAATAACATTTTAGTGTATATAAAAATACAGTTTCACAACTTTAGTCGTATTTTTTGCACTTAAACTTCTCCTTAACTTTAGCCTCAGACTTCATCTGTTTGTCGAACTAAACCATCAATAAAATTTGACTGTAAATAAAATTACAGCTTCACAACTTTGGTCATATTTTTGGAACTTAAACTTCTCCATAACTTTAACTTCAGACTTCCTCTGTTTGTCGAACTAAACTGTCAATAATATTTAAGTGTAGATAAAAATACAGTTTCACAACTTTAGTCGTATTTTTTGCACTTAAACATCTCCATAACTTTAGCTTCAGACTTCCTCTGTTTGTCGAACTAAACTGTCAATAAAATTTAAGTGTAAATAAAAATACGAGTTGACAACTTTAGTCATATTTTTTGCACTTCAACTTCTCCATAACTTTAGCTTCAGACTTCCTCTGTTTGTCAAACTAAACTGTCAATAAAATTTAAGTGTAAATAAAAATACAGTTTCACAACTTTTGTCATATTTTTTGCACTTAAACTTTCTTCAGACTTCCTCTGTTTGTCAAACTAAACTGTCAATAAAATTTAAGCATGAATAAAAATACAGTTTCACAACTTTAGTCATTTTTCTTGCACTTAAACTTCTCCATAACTTTAGCTTCGGATGTATCCTGTTTGTCGAACTAAACTGTCAATATAATCTAAATGTAAATAAAAATACAAGTTGACAAACTTTAGTCATATTTTTGGCACTTACTGTTCTCCATAAATTTAGCTTCAGACTTCTCCCGTTTGTCGAACTAAACTGTCAATAAAATTTAACTGTAAATAAAAATACAAGTTGACAACTTTAGTCATATTTTTTGCACCTAAACTTCTCCAATACTTTACATTCAGACTTCTTCTGTTTGTCGAACTAAACTGTCAATAAATTTAAGCATGAATAAAAATACAGTTTCACAACTTTAGTCATTTTTCTTGCACTTAAACTTCTCCATAACTTTAGCTTCCGACTTCTTCTGTTTGTCGAACTAAACTGTCAATAAAATTTAAGTGTAAATAAAAATACAGTTTCACAACTTTAGTCGTATTTTTTGCACTTAAACTTCTCCTTAACTTTAGCGTCAGACTTCTTCTGTTTGTCGAACTAAACCGTCAATAAAATTCAAGTGTAAATAAAAATACAAGTTGACAACTTTAGTCATATTTTTTGCACTTAAACTTCTCCATAACTTTACATTCAGACTTCTTCTGTTTGTCGAACTAAACTGTCAATAAAATTTAAGCATGAATAAAAATACAGTTTCACAACTTTAGTCATTTTTCTTGCACTTAAACTTCTCCATAACTTTAGCTTCAGACTTCCTCTGTTTGTCGAACTAAACTGTCAATAAAATTCAAGTGTAAATAAAAATACAGTTTCACAACTTTAGTCATATTTTTTTCACTTAAACTTCTTCATAACTTTACATTCAGACTTCTTCTGTTTGTCGAACTAAACTGTCAATAAAATTTAAGCATGAATAAAAATACAGTTTCACAACTTTAATCATTTTTCTTGCACTTAAACTTTTCCTTAACATTAGCTTCCGACTTCTTCTGTTTGTATAACTAAACTGTCAACAAAATTTAAGTGTAAATAAAAATACAGTTTCACAACTTTAGTCATAATTTTTGCACTTAAACTTGCTTCAGACTTCCTCTGTTTGTCAAACTAAACTGTCAATACAATTTAAGTGTAAATAAAAATACAGTTTCACAACTTTAGTCATATTTTTTGCACTTAAACTTGCTTCAGACTTCCTCTGTTTGTCAAACTAAACTGTCAATAAAATTTAAGCATGAATAAAAATACAATTTCACAACTTTAGTCATTTTTCTTGCACTTAAACTTCTCCATAACTTTAGCTTCAGACTTCCTCTGTTTGTCTAACTAAACTGTCAACAAAATTTAAGTGTAAATAAAAATACAGTTTCACAACTTCAGTCGTATTTTTTGCACTTAAACTTCTCCATAACTTTAGCGTCAGACTTCTTCTGTTTGTCGAACTAAACTGTCAATAAAATTTAAGTGTAAATAAAAATACAGTTTCACAACTTTAGTCATATTTTTTGCACTTAAACTTGCTTCAGACTTCCTCTGTTTGTCGAACTAAACTGTCAATACAATTTAAGTGTAAATAAAAATACAGTTTCACAACTTTAGTCATCTTTTTTGCACTTAAACTTGCTTCAGACTTCCTCTGTTTGTCAAACTAAACTGTCAATAAAATTTAAGCATGAATAAAAATACAGTTTCACAACTTTAGTCATTTTCTTGCACTTAAACTTCTCCATAACTTTAGCTTCAGACTTCTTCTGTTTGTCGAACTAAACCGTCAATAAAATTCAAGTGTAAATAAAAATACAGTTTCACAACTTTAGTCATATTTTTTGCACTTAAACTTCTCCATAACTTTACATTCAGACTTCTTCTGTTTGTTGAACTAAACTGTCACTAAAATTTAAGCATGAATAAAAATACAGTTTCACAACTTTAGTCATTTTTCTTGCACTTAAACTTCTGCATAACTTTAGCTTCAGACTTCCTGTTTGTGGAACTAAACCGTCAATAAAATTTGACTGTCAAAAAAATTACAGTTTCACAACATTAGTCATTTTTCTTGCACTTAAACTTCTCCATAACTTTAGCTTCAGACTTCTTCTGTTTGTCGAACTAAACTGTCAATAAAATTTAAGTGTAAAAAAAAAAGTTTCAAAACTTTAGTCATATTTTTTTGCACTTAAACTTCTCCATAACTTTACATTCAGACTTCTTCTGTTTGTCGAATTAAACTGTCAATAATATTTAAATGTAGATAAAAATACAGTTTCACAACTTTAGTCGTATTTTTTGCACTTAAACATCTCCATAACTTTAGCTTCAGACTTCCTCTGTTTGTCAAATTAAACTGACAATAAAATTCAAGTGTAAATAAAAATACAGTTTCACAACTTTAGTCATATTTTTTGCACTTAAACTTCTCCATAACTTTACATTCAGACTTCTTCTGTTTGTCGAACTAAACTGTCAATAAAATTTAAGCATGAATAAAAATACAGTTTCACAACTTTAGTCATTTTTCTTGCACTTAAACTTCTCCATAACTTTAGCTTCCGACTTCTTCTGTTTGTCGAACTATACTGTCAATAAAATTTAAGTGTAAATAAAAACACAGTTTCACAACTTTAGTCGTATTTTTTGCACTTAAACTTCTCCATAACTTTAGCTTCAGACTTCTTCTGTTTGTCGAACTAAACGTCAATAAAATTCAAGTGTAAATAAAAATACAAGTTGACAACTTTAGTCATATTTTTTGCACTTAAACTTCTCCATAATTTAAGCTTCAGACTTCTTCTCTTTGTGGAACAAAACTGTCAATAAAATTTAAGTGTACATAAAAATACAGTTTCACAACTTTAGTCATATTTTTTGCACTTATACCTCACAAAAACTTAATCTGCAGACTTCCTCTGTTTGTCGAACTAAACTGCCAATAAAATTTTAGTGTACATAAAAATACAGTTTCACAACTTTAGTCGTATTTTTTGCACTTAAACTTCTCCTTAACTTTAGCTTCAGACTTCTTCTGTTTGTCGAACTAAACTGTCAATAAAATTTAAGTGTGCATAAAAATACAGTTTCACAACTTTAGTCATATTTTTTGCACTTAAATTTCTCCATAACTTTACATTCAGACTTCTTCTGTTTGTCGAACTAAACTGTCAATAAAATTTAAGTGTAAAAAAAAAAAAGGTTCAAAACTTTAGTCATATTTTTTTGCACTTAAACTTCTCCATAACTTTAGCTTCAGACTTCCACTGTTTGTCGAACTAAACTGTCAATAAAATTTAAGTGTAAATAAAAATACAGTTTCACAACTTTAGTCATATTTTTTGCACTTAAACTTCTCCATAACTTTACATTCAGACTTCTTCTGTTTGTGGAACTAAACTGTCAATATAATTTGACTGTAAATAAAATTACAGTTTCACAACTTTAGTCATTTTTCTTGCACTTAAACTTCTCCATAACTTTAGCTTCAGACTTCTTCTGTTTGTCGAACTAAACTGTCAATAAAATTTAAGTGTAGATAAAAATACAAGTTGACAACTTTAGTCATATTTTTTGCACTTCAACTTCTCCATAACTTTAGCTTCAGACTTCTTCTGTTTGTGGAACTAAACTGTCACATTCAAGGTGTGTATTATCCCATTTACAGTTGATAAAGAACAGAAATGGTGTAAAATACACCAAATAATGAAGATGTTCAACATGTGTGTTGATGTTTCTTGCACAGTGTGAGGTGCACTGAGAAGGTTGTAGGAACTGAAGTGGTGATTGGCTCAAGCTCTCCGTCTTCATTTGATATTCCCGTTAATGCCGCACAATATGAACACACACACACACTATGAACACACACTATGAACACACACACACACACTATGAACACACAATATGAACACACACTATGAACACACGATATGAACACACACTATGAACACACAATATGAACACACGCCACGGCTTTTGTTTCCTCGCCTGCCCCGCCAACGATAAGACGTCCGAGGCGGAGAGTAATTCCCGCGGTCCCGTCGGCGCCTGCTGGCCGAGATAGAGGCGGACCGAAGACGGGCGAGCGGCGCTCTGGCCGCATCTCGGGCGGCGGGCGGACACGGGCGAGGGCGTGAGACAACGGCAGCAAAATGCCGCTAACGTGCTTAAAGAATCTGCCGCCTTTAATCGAAGCTCGCACACATGGCGCACAAAGGCGGGACGCAGCTAACCCCTTTTTCTGCTACTTTGTGTGTTAGTGTTGTGTTGTGTGTTTGTGTTGTGTGGTGTCAGCGCCGCACAGTTGTTGCGTCATGCTGCCGTGAGACACCGGCTTCTGTCCTATTGTGTTTCTTTCTTCAGTGCACGCAGCAGCCGTGACTGTCTAGATAGTGAGAGGTGGCCAAAAGTGAAGATTAACCACGCTTTGACGGGTATCGAAACTGAAAGTTAACTTGATGAGCGTGTCACACATTGTCCTCCATTCCCCCTCCTCAGGCCGGTGCTTCACGTCACCGTTAAACCGGAGACAATTGTATATGTGTACAGTGAAGTCTAGTACCCGCACTCTTTTACTACGAAGCCACGTTGATGTAACACGTGGCTTGGCATCGTCTTGCTGAAATAAGCAGGGGCGTCCATGATAATGTTGCTTGGATGGCAACATGTGTTGCTCCAAAAGCTGTATGTACCTTTCAGCATTAATGGCGCCTTCACATATGTGTAAGTTACCCATGTCTTGGGCACTAATACACCCCCATACCATCACACATGCTGACTTTTACACTTCACTTTGCGCCTGGAACAATCCGGATGGTTCTTTTCCTCTTTGGTCCGGAGGACACCACGTCCACAGTTTCCAAAAACAATTTGAAATGTGGACTCGTCAGACCACAGAACACTTTCCCACTTTGCATCAGTCCATCTTAGATGAGCTCGGGCCCAGCCAAGCGTTTCTGGGTGTTGTTGATAAATGGCGTTGGCTTTGCATAGGAGAGTTTTAACTCGCACTTACAGATGTAGCGACCAACTGTAGTTACTGACAGTGGGTTTCTGAAGTGTTCCTGAGTCCATGTGGTGATATCCTTTACACACTGATGTGGCTTTTTGATGTGGTACCGCCTGAGGGATCGAAGGTCATGGGATTTGGCACTTACGTGCAGTGATTTCTCCAGATTCTCTGAACCTTTTGATGATATTACGGAGTGTTGATGGTGAAATCCCTAAATTCCTTCCAAACATTTTCAGTTTTTGATGTTAACGTGTAATTAACGTGTTATTAATCATAACTAAACTCCCTAAATACATCAAAATCTCCCCAGACGTGTCCCATTCCTTTGTGCTACATTTGTGCTGTAAATGTTTGTTACAGTTTCAAACAATTTCTGTATTTTACGTTAACATGTAATGAACTCCTCTCTGAGCTGCCACCTTACCGTGGTAGAGGAGTTTGCGTGTCCCAATGATCCTAGGAGCTATGTTGTCCGGGGGCTTTATGCCCCCCGGAAGGGTCTCCCAAGACAAAATGGTCCTAGGTGAGGGATCAGACAGAGAGCAGCTCGAAGACTTCTATGGAAATACAAAAACCGAGACTTCGATTTCCCTCCCCCCCTACGCGGGTCACCGGGGCCCCCCTCTGGAGCCAGGCCCAAAGGTTGGGCACGATGGCGAGCGCCTGGTGGCCGGGCCTGTCCCCATGGGGCCCGGGCACAGCCGAAGAGGCAACGTGGGTTCCCCCTCCAATGGGCTCACCACTCATAGGAGGGGCCATAGAGGTCGGGTGCGATGTGAGCTGGGCGGAAGCCAAAGTCAGGGCATTTGGCGGTCCGATCCTCGGCTACAGAAGCTAGCTGGGGGGGAAGGAGCCTGAGCTAGTGCGTGAGGTGGAGAAGTTCCGGCTAGATATAGTCAGACTCACTTCGACGCACAGCAAGGGCTCCGGAACCAGTTCTCTTGAGAGGGGATGGACTCTCTTTCACTCTGGCGTTGCCAGCAGTGAGAGGCGACGGGCTGGGGTGGCGATACTTGTTTCCCCCCGGCTCAGAGCCTGCACGTTGGAGTTCAACCCAGTGGACGAAAGGATAGCTTCCCTCCGCCTTCGGGTGGGGGTACGGGCCATGACTGTTGTTTGCGCTTACGTGCAAAACGGCAGCTCAGAGTACCCACCCTTTTTGGATTCACTCGAGGGAGTACTTGAGAGTGCTCCCCCGGGTGATTCCCTCGTTCTACTGGGGGACCTCAACGCTCATGTTGGCAACGACAATGAAACCTGGAGAGAATGGCCGCCCGGATCTGAACCCGAGTGGTGTTTTGTGATTGGACTGTTGTGACATCATGTTCAAACATAAGGGTGTCCTTATGTGCATTTGGCACCGGACACCCTAAGCCGCAGTTCCATGATCGACTTTGTAGTTGTGTCATTGGATTTGGGACCTCATGTTTTGGACACTCGGATGAAGAGAGGGGCGGAGCTTTCTACCGATCACCACCTGGTGGTGAGTTGGCTGCGATGGTGGGAGATGATGCCGGACAGACCTGGCAGGCCCAAACGCAATGTGAGGGTCTGCTGGGAACGTCTGACAGAGTCTCCTGTCAGAGAGAGTTTCAATTCCCGCCTCTGGAAGAACTTTGAACATGTCACGTGGGAGGCGCTGGACATTGAGTCCGAGTGGACCATGTTCCGCACCTCTATTGTCGAGGCGGCCGATTGGAGCTGTGGCCGCAAGGTAGTTGGTGCCTGCCATGGCGGTAATCCTAGAACCCGCTGGTGGACACCAGCGGTGAGGGATGCCGTCAAGCTGAAGAAAGAGTCCTATCGGGTTATTTTGGCTCATAGGACTCCTGAGGCAGCGGACAGGTACCGACAGGCCAAGCGGTGTGCGGCTTCAGCGGTTGCGGAGGCAAAAACTGGGGACATGGGAGGAATTCGGGGAAGCCATGGAAAACGACTTCCGGACGGCTTCGAAGCGATTCTGGACCACCATCCGCCGCCTCAGGAAAGGGAAGCAGTGCAATGTCAACCCCGTGTATGGTGGGGATGGTGTTCTGCTGACCTCGACTGCAGATGTTGTGAATCGGTGGAAGGAGTACTTCGAAGACCTCCTCAATCCTACCAACACGTCTTCCTATGAGGAAGCAGTGCCTGGGGCATTTATGTGGTGGTCTCTCCTATTTCTGGGGCAGAAGTTGCTTAGGTAGTTAAAAAGCTCCTCGGTGGCAAGGCCCCGGGGGTGGATAAGATCCGCCCGGAGTTCCTTAAGGCTCTGGATGCTGTGGGGCTGTCTTGGTTGACAAGACTCTGCAGCATCGCTCGTGGACATCGGGGGCGGTACCTCTTGATTGGCAGACCGGGGTAGTGGTTCCTCTCTTTAAGAAGGGGAACCGAGAGGGTGTGTTCCAACTATCGTGGGATCACACCCCTCAGCCTTCCTGGTAAGGTCTATTCAGATGTACTGGAGAGAAGGCTACGCCGGATAGTCGAAACCTCGGATTCAGGAGGAACAGTGTGGTTTTCGTCCTGGTCATGGAACTGCGGACCAGTTCTATACTCTCTCGGCATGGTCCTTGAGGGTGCATGGGAGTTTGCCCAACCAGTCTACATGTGCTTTGTGGACTTGGAGAAGGCATTTGACCGTGTACCCCGGGAAGTCCTGTGGGGAGTGCTCAGAGAGTATGGGGTAACCTGTCACCCATTCTGTTCATTAACTTTTATGGACAGAATTTCTAGGCGCAGTCAAGGCGTTTGAGGGGATCTGGTTTGGTGGCTGCAGGATTAGGTCTCTGCTTTTTGCAGATGATGTGGTCCTGATGGCTTCATCTGGCCAAGATTTTCAGCTCTCACTGGATCGGTTCGCAGACCGAGTGTGAAGCGACTGGGATGAGAATCAGCACCTCCAAGTCCGAGTCCATGGTTGTTGCCCGGAAAAAGGGTGGAGTGCCATCTCCGGGTTGGGGAGGAGACCTTGCCCCAAGTGGAGGAGTCCAAGTACCCTCGGAGTCTTGGTCACTGAGTGAGGGAAGAGTGGTTCGTGAGATCGACAGGCGGATCGGTGCGGCGTCTTCAGTTATGCGGTGCGCTGTATCGGTCCGTTGTGGTGAAGAAGGAGCTGAGCCGCAAGGCAAAGCTCTCAATTTTACCGGTCGATTCTACGTTCCCATCCTCACCTATGGTCATGAGCTTTGGGTTATGACTGCAAGGACAAGATCACGGGTACAAGCGGCCCAAGGAGTTTCCTCCACCGGGTGGCGGGTCTCTCCCTTAGAGATAGGGTGAGAAGCTCTGTCATCCGGGGGGAGCTCAAAGTAAAGCCACTGCTCCTCCACATGGAGAGGAGCCAGATGAGGTGGTTCGGGCATCTGGTCAAGACTATGTCTCCCGGCTGGCCTGGGAACGCCTCTGGATCCCCCGGGAGGAGCTGGACGAAGTGGCGTGGGGAGAGGAAAGTGTGAGCTTCCCTGCTTAGGCTGCTGCCCCCGTGACTCGATCTCGGATAAGCGGAAGAAGATGGATGGATGGATGGATAAACCCCCTGATGTATAAAAATCTCCCCCATTCCTTTGTGCTACATTTGTGCTGTAAAAATGTTAGTTTGTGCGTCACAGTTTCAAAGATGTTC
>NC_084757.1:37016072-37058572 GCF_033978785.1 Entelurus aequoreus
TTCCTTCCTTCCTTGCTTCCTGTATTCCTTCCTTCCTTCCTTTTTGTTGTCCTTCCTTTCTTCCTCACTTCCTTTTTTTGTTTCCTTCCTTCCTTCCTTCCTTCCTTCCTTCCTTCCTTCCTTCCTTCCTTCCTTCTTCCTTCCTTCCTTGCTTCCTTGCTTCCTTCACAACATAAAGGTCAGTTCCAGGGTCAAAGAGTGGCCATCAAGGAACTACAACTAACATTTAAAATCATCAACTGTTAAATTAAGTTCACTTTCATTTGTTACTAATAATTATTATCTGATATAAAAGTGCTAATACAAATATTGTCTGCTATAAAATAATAATATAAATACTATCCGGTATAAAAATAATAATATAAATATTATCCGGTATAAAAATAACAATACAAATATTGTCTGGTATGAAAGTAATAATACAGATATTAGCGGGTATAAAAATATTAATACAAATATTATCTGGTATAAAAATAATAATACAAATATTATCTGGTATAAAAGTAATAATACAAATATTATCTGATATAAAATAATAATATAAATATTATCTGGTACAAAATTATAATACAAATATTATCTGGTATAAAAGTATTAATGTAAATATTATCTGGTATAAAAGTATTAATACAAATATTATGTGGTATAAAAGTAATAATAAAAATATTTGCAGGTATAAAAGTAATAATGCAAATATTATGGGGTATAAAAGTATTAATACAAATAATTTATGTTATAAAAATTTTGATACAAATATCTGGTACAAAAGTAATAATACAAATATTATCTGGTATAAAAGTAATAATACAAATATTATCTATTTTAAAAGTAATAATACAAATATTATCTGATATAAAAGTAATAATGCAAATATTATCTGGTATAAAATAATAATATAAATATTATCTGGTACAAAAGTATAATACAAATATTATCTGGTATAAAAGTATTAATACAAATATTATCTGTTATAAAAGTATTAATACAAATATTATCTGGTATAAAAGTAATAAAAATATTAGCAGGTATAAAAGTAATAATGCAAATATTATGGGGTATAAAAGTATTAATACAAATAATTTATGTTATAAAAGTATTGATACAAATATCTGGTACAAAAGTAATAATACAAATATTATCTGGTATAAAAGTAATAATACAAATATTATCTATTTTAAAAGTAATAATACAAATATTATCTGATATAAAAATAATAATACAAATATTATCTGGTATAAAAGTAATAATACAAATATTATCTGGTATAAAATAATAATACAAATATTATCTGGTATAAAAGTATTAATGTAAATATTATCTGGTATAAAAGTAATAATACAAATATTATCTGGTATAAAAGTAATAATATAAATAGTATCTGATATAAAAGTGTTAATGTAAATATTATCTGGTATAAAAGTATTAATGTAAATATTATCTGGTATAAAAGTATGAATACAAATATTATCTGGTATAAAAGTAATAATACAAATATTATCTGGTATAAAAGTAATAATACAAATATTATCTATTTTAAAAGTAATAATACAAATATTATCTGATATAAAAATAATAATACAAATATTATCTGGTATAAAAGTAATTATACAAATATTATCTGGTATAAAAGTATTAATGTAAATATTATCTGGTATAAAAGTATTAATGTAAATATTATCTGGTATAAAAGTAATAATACAAATATTATCTGGTATAAAAGTAATAATATAAATAGTATCTGATACAAAAGTATTAATGTAAATATTATCTGGTATAAAAGTATTAATGTAAATATTATCTGGTATAAAAGTAATAATGTAAATATTATCTGGTACAAAAGTATTAATGTAAATATTATCTGGTATAAAAGTATTTGCCATTAAACAATATTGCCGTAAAAAACATTTGTCAAAGTAGCAAATAAATATATTTGCATATTACTTAAACATACAAAGTCAGTATTAGAAAGTATCCAGTAACAAGCGTGTCCGCTTCATTCAACTTCCCACATCACGAGCTCAACTTAATGACTGATTGTGACCACTAGGTGTCAGCAAAAACAACTACCACTCCACTTCAAGCTAAAGACAGCACAAGTGGTGAATAGGTTGATGTGTTTGATACCTACATTTAATAATGATTCCTATTGATATCAATAAAAGAAGCTCACGTAATCAGGACACGTGTAGCTTTGAAAACAACAACTGAATATTTTTGTATGAAAAATCATATTTCCAAAACCCGCAAAAGTGTGAAAAGAGGCTTTAATGTGCGGCCATTTCCTCCATCTTTGTTTGGGTGTGAAAGAAGCAAGTTGGAGTGAGGAGTCCATCATTACCTGCAGGCCGGGGCCACAAAGATGTCCTCGGGATGATGAAAGGATGTCTGGGAACAAAAAATGGCAGAAAAATGCTCCATTTATTTCCCCTTTTTGAGAAAGAAGCCCAAATGGCTGTGCGAGGTGCACTTGCAGCCGCCGGCCACTGGAGGGCAGCGCGGGCGCGCACATGTCCAAGCACCTTTTGTATGTATCTCCTCCCGCGGGAGCGCGCATGGGGGCGGAGCTTTGTGCCTTGTTCAGGCAGCACTTCCTGTTATTATCATGTCCATCCATCCATTATCTACCGCTTTTGTAGTGTGTGTTGCCATTATATTGTTGTTATTGCATCATCTGTCACAAGATGACATCATTCATCATTATATTGTTGTTATTGCATCATCTGTCACAAGATGACATCATTCATCATTACTTCCTTCCTTCCTAGGTTCCTATCATCATTCCTTCCTTCCTTCCTTCCTTCCTTCCTAGGTTCCTATCATCATTCCTTCCTTGCTTCCTTCCTTCCTAGGTTCCTATCATCATTCCTTCCTTCCTTCCTTCCTTCCTTCCTTCCTAGGTTCCTATCATCATTCCTTCCTTCCTTCCTTCCTTCCTAGGTTCCTATCATCATTCCTTGCTTCCTTCCTACGTTCCTATCATCATTCCTTCCTTCCTTCCTTCCTCCCTTCCTAAGTTCCTATCATCATTCCTTCATTCCTTCCTAGGTTTCTATCATCATTCCTTACCTCATTCCTTCCTATCATCATTCCTTCCTTCCTTCCTAGGTTTCTATCATCATTCCTTACCTCATTCCTTCCTATCATCATTCCTTCCTTCCTTCCTAGGTTCCTATGATCATTCCTTGCTTCCTTCCTTCCTACCATCATTCCTTGCTTCCTTCCTTCCTATCATCATTACTTCCTTCCTTCCTAGGTTCCTATCATCATTCCTTGCTTCCTTCCTTCCTATCATCATTCCTTGCTTCCTTCCTTCCTATCATCATTCCTTCTTTCCTTCCTAGGTTTCTATCATCATTCCTTGCCTCCTTCCTTCCTATCATCATTCCAATTCAATCAATTCAATTATTTATTTATTTCGTACTTGGATGTGTACATTTCAACAACATTTCAACAATCTCACATACCTTACTGCATTCCTTCCTTCCTAGGTTCCTATCATCATTCCTTGCTTCCTTCCTTCCTATCATCATTCCTTGCTTCCTTCCTTCCTATCATCATTCCTTCCTTCCTTCCTAGGTTCCTATCATCATTCCTTCCTTCCTTCCTTCCTAGGTTCCTATCATCATTCCTTCCTTCCTTCCTTCCTATCATCATTCCTTCCTTCCTTCCTTCCTTCCTTCCTATCATCATTCCTTCCTTCCTTCCTAGGTTCCTATCATCATTCCTTCCTTCCTTCCTAGGTTCCTATCATCATTCCTTGCTTCCTTCCTTCCTATCATCATTCCTTCCTTCCTTCCTTCCTTCCTTCCTTCCTTCCTTCCTAGGTTCCTATCATCATCCCTTCCTTCCTTCCTATCATCATTCCTTCCTTCCTTCCTAGGTTCCTATCATCATTACTTCCTTCCTTCCTAGGTTCCTATCATCATTCCTTGCTTCCTTCCTTCCTATCATCATTCCTTGCCTCCTTCCTTCCTATCATCATTCCTTCCTTCCTTCCTAGGTTCCTATCATCATTCCTTGCTTCCTTCCTTCCTATCATCATTCCTTGCTTCCTTCCTTCCTATCATCATTCCTTCCTTCCTTCCTAGGTTCCTATCATCATTCCTTCCTTCCTTCCTTCCTAGGTTCCTATCATCATTCCTTCCTTCCTTCCTTCCTATCATCATTCCTTCCTTCCTTCCTTCCTTCCTATCATCATTCCTTCCTTCCTTCCTAGGTTCCTATCATCATTCCTTGCTTCCTTCCTTCCTATCATCATTCCTTCCTTCCTTCCTTCCTTCCTTCCTTCCTAGGTTACTATCATCATTCCTTGCTTCCTTCCTTCCTATCATCATTCCTTCCTTCCTTCCTAGGTTTCTATCATCATTCCTTACCTCATTCCTTCCTATCATCATTCCTTCCTTCCTTCCTAGGTTCCTATGATCATTCCTTGCTTCCTTCCTTCCTACCATCATTCCTTGCTTCCTTCCTTCCTATCATCATTACTTCCTTCCTTCCTAGGTTCCTATCATCATTCCTTGCTTCCTTCCTTCCTATCATCATTCCTTGCTTCCTTCCTTCCTATCATCATTCCTTCTTTCCTTCCTAGGTTTCTATCATCATTCCTTGCCTCCTTCCTTCCTATCATCATTCCAATTCAATCAATTCAATTATTTATTTATTTCGTACTTGGATGTGTACATTTCAACAACATTTCAACAATCTCACATACCTTACTGCATTCCTTCCTTCCTAGGTTCCTATCATCATTCCTTGCTTCCTTCCTTCCTATCATCATTCCTTGCTTCCTTCCTTCCTATCATCATTCCTTCCTTCCTTCCTAGGTTCCTATCATCATTCCTTCCTTCCTTCCTTCCTAGGTTCCTATCATCATTCCTTCCTTCCTTCCTTCCTATCATCATTCCTTCCTTCCTTCCTTCCTTCCTTCCTATCATCATTCCTTCCTTCCTTCCTAGGTTTCTATCATCATTCCTTACCTCATTCCTTCCTATCATCATTCCTTCCTTCCTTCCTAGGTTTCTATCATCATTCCTTACCTCATTCCTTCCTATCATCATTCCTTCCTTCCTTCCTAGGTTCCTATCATCATCCCTTCCTTCCTTCCTATCATCATTCCTTCCTTCCTTCCTAGGTTCCTATCATCATTACTTCCTTCCTTCCTAGGTTCCTATCATCATTCCTTGCTTCCTTCCTTCCTATCATCATTCCTTGCCTCCTTCCTTCCTATCATCATTCCTTCCTTCCTTCCTAGGTTCCTATCATCATTCCTTGCTTCCTTCCTTCCTATCATCATTCCTTGCTTCCTTCCTTCCTATCATCATTCCTTCCTTCCTTCCTAGGTTCCTATCATCATTCCTTCCTTCCTTCCTTCCTAGGTTCCTATCATCATTCCTTCCTTCCTTCCTTCCTATCATCATTCCTTCCTTCCTTCCTTCCTTCCTATCATCATTCCTTCCTTCCTTCCTAGGTTCCTATCATCATTCCTTGCTTCCTTCCTTCCTATCATCATTCCTTCCTTCCTTCCTTCCTTCCTTCCTTCCTAGGTTACTATCATCATTCCTTGCTTCCTTCCTTCCTATCATCATTCCTTCCTTCCTTCCTTCCTTCCTTCCTTCCTTCCTTCCTAGGTTCCTATCATCATTCCTTGCTTCCTTCCTTCCTATCATCATCCCTTCCTTCCTTCCTATCATCATTCCTTCCTTCCTTCCTAGGTTCCTATCATCATTCCTTCCTTCCTTCCTAGGTTCCTATCATCATTCCTTCCTTCCTTCCTAGGTTCCTATCATCATTACTTGCTTCCTTCCTTCCTATCATCATCCCTTCCTTCCTTCCTATCATCATTCCTTCCTTCCTTCCTAGGTTCCTATCATCATTCCTTCCTTCCTTCCTAGGTTCCTATCATCATTCCTTGCTTCCTTCCTTCCTATCATTATTCCTTCCTTCCTTCCTTCCTATTACTTTTATATCAGATAATATTTATATTATTATTTTATATCAGATAATATCTATATTATTATTTTATATCAGATAATATTTGTATTATTATTTTATATCAGATAATATTTGTATTATTATTTTATATCAGATAATATCTATATTATTATTTTATATCAGATAATATTTGTATTATTATTTTATATCAGATAATATTTATTAGTAACAAATGAAAGTGAACTTAATTTAAAAGTTGATGATTTTCACTCTTTGACCCTGGAACTGACCTTTATGTTGTGAAGGAAGGAAGGAAGGAAGGAAGGAAGGAAGGAAGGAAGGAAGGAAGGAAGGAAGGAAGGAAGGAAGGAAGGACTGGAGAAGGGTGGAAGAAAGGATGGAATAAAGAAAGGAAGGAAGGAAGAAAGGAAACAAAAAAAGGAAGTGAGGAAGAAAGGAAGGATGACAAAAAGGAAGGAAGGAAAGAATGATGGAAGGAAGGAAGGAAGGAAGGAAGGAAGGAAGGAAGGAAGGAAGGAAGGAAGGAAGGAAGGAAGGAAGGAAGGAAGGAAGGAAGGACTGGAGAAGGGTGGAAGAAAGGATGGAATAAAGAAAGGAAGGAAGGAAGAAAGGAAACAAAAAAAGGAAGTGAGGAAGAAAGGAAGGACGACAAAAAGGAAGGAAGGAAAGAATGATGGAAGGAAGGAAGGAAGGAAGGAAGGAAGGAAGGAAGGAAGGAAGGAAGGAAGGAATGATGATAGGAACCTAGGAAGGAAGGAATGAATGATCATAGGAACCCTAGGAAGGAAGGAAGGAAGGAAGGAAGGAAGGAAGGAAGGAAGGAAGGAAGGAAAGAAGGAAGGAAGGAAGGAAGGAATGATGATAGGAACCTAGAAAGGAAGGAATGATGATAGGAACCTAGGAAGGAAGGAAGGAATGATGATAGGAACCTAGGAAGGAAGGAAGGAATGATGATAGGAACCTAGGAAGGAAGGAAGGAATGATGATAGGAACCTAGGAAGGAAGGAAGGAATGATGATAGGAACCTAGGAAGGAAGGAAGGAATGATGATAGGAACCTAGGAAGGAAGGAAGGAAGGAAGGAAGGAAGGAAGGAAGGAAGGAATGATGATAGGAACCTAGGAAGGAAGGAAGGAAGGAAGGAAGGAAGGAAGGAAGGAAGGAAGGAAGGAAGGAAGGAAGGAAGGAAGGAATGATGATAGGAACCTAGAAAGGAAGGAATGATGATAGGAACCTAGGAAGGAAGGAAGGAATGATGATAGGAACCTAGGAAGGAAGGAAGGAAGGAAGGAAGGAAGGAAGGAATGATGATAGGAACCTAGGAAGGAAGGAAGGAATGATGATAGGAACCTAGGAAGGAAGGAAGGAATGATGATAGCAAGGAAGGAAGGAAGGAAGGAAGGAAGGAAGGAAGGAAGGAAGGGAAGAAAGGAATGATGATAGGAACTTAGGAAGGAAGGAGGGAATGATGATAGGAACCTAGGAAGGAAGGAAGGAAGGAAGAAAGGAAGGAAGGAAGGAAGGAAGGAAGGAAGGAAGGAAGGAAGGAAGGAAGGAAGGAAGGAAGGAATGATGATAGGAACTTAGGAAGGAAGGAAGGAATGATGATAGGAACCTAGGAAGGAAGGAAGGAAGGAATGATGATAGGAACCTAGGAAGGAAGGAAGGAATGATGATAGGAACCTAGGAAGGAAGGAAGGAATGATGATAGGAACCTAAGAAAGAAGGAAGGAAGGAAGGAAGGAATGATGATAGGAACCTAGGAAGGAAGGAATGATGATAGGAACCTAGGAAGGAAGGAATGATAGGAAGCAAGGAAGGAAGGAATGATGATAGGAACCTTGGAAGGAAGGAAGGAATGATGATAGGAACCTAGGAAGGAAGGAATGATGATAGGAAGCAAGGAATGAAGGAATGATGATAGGAACCTTGGAAGGAAGGAAGGAATGATGATAGGAACCTAGGAAGGAAGGAATGATGATAGGAAGCAAGAAATGAAGGAATGATGATAGGAACCTTGGAAGGAATGAAGGAATGATGATAGGAACCTTGGAAAGAAGGAAGGAATGATGATAGGAACCTTGGAAGGAATGAAGGAATGATGATAGGAACCTTGGAAAGAAGGAAGGAATGATGATAGGAAGCAAGAAATGAAGGAATGATGATAGGAACCTTGGAAGGAATGAAGGAATGATGATAGGAACCTTGGAAAGAAGGAAGGAATGATGATAGGAACCTAGGAAGGAAGGAAGGAAGGAAGGAAGGAAGGAAGGAAGGAAGGAAGGAAGGAAGGAAGGAATGATGATAGGAACCTAGGAAGGAAGGAAGGAATGATGATAGGAACCTAGGAAGGAAGGAAGGAATGATGATAGCAACCTAGGAAGGAAGGAAGGAAGGAAGGAAGGAAGGAAGGAAGGAAGGGAAGAAAGGAATGATGATAGGAACTTAGGAAGGAAGGAGGGAATGATGATAGGAACCTAGGAAGGAAGGAAGGAAGGAAGGAAGGAAGGAAGGAAGGAAAGAAGGAAGGAAGGAAGGAAGGAATGATGATAGGAACTTAGGAAGGAAGGAAGGAATGATGATAGGAACCTAGGAAGGAAGGAAGGAATGATGATAGGAACCTAGGAAGGAAGGAAGGAATGATGATAGGAACCTAGGAAGGAAGGAAGGAATGATGATAGGAACCTAGGAAGGAAGGAAGGAATGATGATAGGAACCTAAGAAGGAAGGAAGGAAGGAAGGAAGGAATGATGATAGGAACCTAGGAAGGAAGGAATGATGATAGGAACCTAGGAAGGAAGGAATGATAGGAAGCAAGGAAGGAAGGAAAGATGATAGGAACCTTGGAAGGAAGGAAGGAATGATGATAGGAACCTAGGAAGGAAGGAATGATGATAGGAAGCAAGGAATGAAGGAATGATGATAGGAACCTTGGAAGGAAGGAAGGAATGATGATAGGAACCTAGGAAGGAAGGAATGATGATAGGAAGCAAGAAATGAAGGAATGATGATAGGAACCTTGGAAGGAATGAAGGAATGATGATAGGAACCTTGGAAAGAAGGAAGGAATGATGATAGGAACCTAGGAAGGAAGGAAGGAATGATGATAGGAACCTTGGAAGGAATGAAGGAATGATGATAGGAACCTTGGAAAGAAGGAAGGAATGATGATAGGAACCTAGGAAGAAAGAAATGATGATAGGAACCTTGGAGGAAGGAATGATGATAGGAACCTAGGAAGGAAGGAATGATGATAGGAACCTAGGAAGGAAGGAATAATGATAGGAAGCAAGGAAGGGAGGAATGACGATAGGAACCTTGGAAGGAAGGAAGGAATGATGATAGGAACCTAGGAAGGAAGGAAGGAATGATGATAGGAACCTAGGAAGGAAGGAAGGAATGATGATAGGAACCTAGGAAGGAAGGAATGAATGATGATAGTAACCCAAGGAAGGAAGGAATGATGATAGGAAACTTGGAAGGAAGGAAGTAATGACTATAGGAACCTAGGAAGGAAGGAATAATGATAGGAAGGAAGGAAGGAATGATGATAGAAACCTAGGAAGGAAAGAAGGAATGATGATAGGAAGGAAGGAAGGAATGATGAAAGGACCCTAGGAAGGAAGGAATAATGATAGGAAGCAAGGAAGGAAGGAATTATGATAGGAACCTAGGAAGGAAGGAAGGAATGATGATAGGAATCTAGGAAGGAAGGAAGGAATGATGATAGGAACCTAGGAAGGAAGGAAGGAATGATGATAGGAACCTAGGAAGGAAGGAAGGAATGATGATAGGAACCTAGGAAGGAAGGAAGGAATGATGATAGGAACCTAGGAAGGAAGGAAGGAATGATGATAGGAACCTAGGAAGGAAGGAAGGAATGATGATAGGAATCTAGGAAGGAATGATGATAGGAAACTTGGAAGGAAGGAAGTAATGACTATAGGAACCTAGGAAGAAAGGAATAATGATAGGAAGGAAGGAAGGAATGATGATAGAAACCTAGGAAGGAAAGAAGGAATGATGATAGGAAGGAAGGAAGGAATGATGAAAGGACCCTAGGAAGGAAGGAATAATGATAGGAAGCAAGGAAGGAAGGAATTATGATAGGAACCTAGGAAGGAAGGAATGAATGATGATAGGAACCTAGGAAGGAAGGAATGAATGATGATAGGAACCTTGGAAGGAAGGAAGGAATGATGATAGGAACCTAGGAAGGAAGGAATGATGATAGGAAGCAAGGAATGAAGGAATGATGATAGGAACCTTGGAAGGAAGGAAGGAATGATGATAGGAACCTGGGAAGGAAGGAATGATGATAGGAAGCAAGAAATGAAGGAATGATGATAGGAACCTTGGAAGGAATGAAGGAATGATGATAGGAACCTTGGAAGGAATGAAGGAATGATGATAGGAACCTTGGAAAGAAGGAAGGAATGATGATAGGAACCTAGGAAGAAAGAAATGATGATAGGAACCTTGGAGGAAGGAATGATGATAGGAACCTAGGAAGGAAGGAATGATGATAGGAACCTAGGAAGGAAGGAATAATGATAGGAAGCAAGGAAGGGAGGAATGACGATAGGAACCTTGGAAGGAAGGAAGGAATGATGATAGGAACCTAGGAAGGAAGGAAGGAATGATGATAGGAACCTAGGAAGGAAGGAATGAATGATGATAGTAACCCAAGGAAGGAAGGAATGATGATAGGAAACTTGGAAGGAAGGAAGTAATGACTATAGGAACCTAGGAAGGAAGGAATAATGATAGGAAGGAAGGAAGGAATGATGATAGAAACCTAGGAAGGAAAGAAGGAATGATGATAGGAAGGAAGGAAGGAATGATGAAAGGACCCTAGGAAGGAAGGAATAATGATAGGAAGCAAGGAAGGAAGGAATTATGATAGGAACCTAGGAAGGAAGGAAGGAATGATGATAGGAATCTAGGAAGGAAGGAAGGAATGATGATAGGAACCTAAGAAGGAAGGAAGGAATGATGATAGGAACCTAGGAAGGAAGGAAGGAATGATGATAGGAACCTAGGAAGGAAGGAAGGAATGACTATAGGAACCTAGGAAGGAAGGAATAATGATAGGAAGGAAGGAAGGAATGATGATAGAAACCTAGGAAGGAAAGAAGGAATGATGATAGGAATCTAGGAAGGAATGATGATAGGAAACTTGGAAGGAAGGAAGTAATGACTATAGGAACCTAGGAAGGAAGGAATAATGATAGGAAGGAAGGAAGGAATGATGATAGAAACCTAGGAAGGAAAGAAGGAATGATGATAGGAAGGAAGGAAGGAATGATGAAAGGACCCTAGGAAGGAAGGAATAATGATAGGAAGCAAGGAAGGAAGGAATTATGATAGGAACCTAGGAAGGAAGGAATGAATGATGATAGGAACCTAGGAAGGAAGGAATGAATGATGATAGGAACCTTGGAAGGAAGGAAGGAATGATGATAGGAACCTAGGAAGGAAGGAATGATGATAGGAAGCAAGGAATGAAGGAATGATGATAGGAACCTTGGAAGGAAGGAAGGAATGATGATAGGAACCTAGGAAGGAAGGAATGATGATAGGAAGCAAGAAATGAAGGAATGATGATAGGAACCTTGGAAGGAATGAAGGAATGATGATAGGAACCTTGGAAAGAAGGAAGGAATGATGATAGGAACCTTGGAAGGAATGAAGGAATGATGATAGGAACCTTGGAAAGAAGGAAGGAATGATGATAGGAACCTAGGAAGAAAGAAATGATGATAGGAACCTTGGAGGAAGGAATGAATGATGATAGGAACCTAGGAAGGAAGGAATAATGATAGGAAGCAAGGAAGGAAGGAATGACGATAGGAACCTTGGAAGGAAGGAAGGAATGATGATAGGAACCTAGGAAGGAAGGAATGAATGATCATAGGAACCCTAGGAAGGAAGGAAGGAATGATGATAGGAACCTAGGAAGGAAGGAAGTAATGACTATAGGAACCTAGGAAGGAAGGAATGATGATAGGAAGGAAGGAAGGAATGATGATAGAAACCTAGGAAGGAAGGAATGATGATAGGAACCTAGGAAGGAAGGAATGATGATAGGAACCTAGGAAGGAAGGAATAATGATAGGAAGCAAGGAAGGGAGGAATGACGATAGGAACCTTGGAAGGAAGGAAGGAATGATGATAGGAACCTAGGAAGGAAGGAAGGAATGATGATAGGAACCTAGGAAGGAAGGAATGAATGATGATAGGAACCCAAGGAAGGAAGGAATGATGATAGGAAACTTGGAAGGAAGGAAGTAATGACTATAGGAACCTAGGAAGGAAGGAATAATGATAGGAAGGAAGGAAGGAATAATGATAGAAACCTAGGAAGGAAAGAAGGAATGATGATAGGAAGGAAGGAAGGAATGATGAAAGGACCCTAGGAAGGAAGGAATAATGATAGGAAGCAAGGAAGGAAGGAATTATGATAGGAACCTAGGAAGGAAGGAAGGAATGATGATAGGAATCTAGGAAGGAAGGAAGGAATGATGATAGGAACCTAGGAAGGAAGGAAGGAATGATGATAGGAACCTAGGAAGGAAGGAAGGAATGATGATAGGAACCTAGGAAGGAAGGAAGGAATGATGATAGGAATCTAGGAAGGAATGATGATAGGAAACTTGGCAGGAAGGAAGGAATGATGATAGGAACTGTGGAGGATGCATGTATGTTTAAGAGTTATTTTTTCTATTCATAGCCATGTTTGAGCAGCTAGTACTTTTCCTTTGTATATTCTACCAGTCTCTCTTTGTCTTCAGATTGTCTGTTTAGTGTCTTAAACCATCAGGAATGTGAAATACAACACCCACTCTTTCCTTATCAGTGTTGCGAGGGGGAGGGGGGCGGAGGGGGGGGGGGGGGGGGGGTTCTTTGTGTGCAAAGGAGTTGGCTTTTCCGTTGGAATGCCAGATCAACTAGAGTAGCCGATATGAACGTATTGGTTAAACTGATCTCCTAAAGCTTTACTAAAACTTGAAAATATTCCAATTCTGTCTTGATGGTCCTTCTTACTCAGCATATATGTCGTCGAAAGAACTGGGGATTGACCAGTAACTTAGATTCCCTGGGAGGAAGAACTGGTCCGACGCAACAGAACCTAAGAAGGAAGGAAGGAATGATTATAGGAAGGAAGGAAGGAATGATGATAGGAACCTAGGAAGGAAGGAATGATAGGAAGCAAGGAAGGAAGGAATGATAATAGGAGGGCAGGAATGATGATAGGAACCTAGGAAGGAAGGAATGATGATAGGAAGCAAGGAAGGAAGGAATGATAATAGGAGGGCAGGAATGATGATAAGAACCTAGGAAGGAAGGAATGATGGTAGGAACCTAGGAAGGAAGGAATGATGATAGGAAGCAAGGAAGGAAGGAATGATAATAGGAGGGCAGGAATGATGATAGGAACCTAGGAAGGAAGGAATGATGATAGGAACCTAGGAAGGAAGGAATGATGATAGGAAGCAAGGAAGGAAGGAATGATGATAGGAACCTTGGAAGGAAGGAAGGAATGATGATAGGAACCTAGGAAGGAAGGAATGATGATAGGAAGCAAGGAAGGAAGGAATGATGATAGGAACCTTGGAAGGAAGGAAGGAATGATGATAGGAACCTAGGAAGAAAGAAATGATGATAGGAACCTTGGAGGAAGGAATGAATGATGATAGGAACCTAGGAAGGAAGGAATAATGATAGGAAGCAAGGAAGGAAGGAATGACGATAGGAACCTTGGAAGGAAGGAAGGAATGATGATAGGAACCTAGGAAGGAAGGAATGAATGATCATAGGAACCCTAGGAAGGAAGGAAGGAATGATGATAGGAACCTAGGAAGGAAGGAAGTAATGACTATAGGAACCTAGGAAGGAAGGAATGATGATAGGAAGGAAGGAAGGAATGATGATAGAAACCTAGGAAGGAAAGAAGGAATGATGATAGGAAGGAAGGAAGGAATGATGAAAGGACCCTAGGAAGGAAGGAATAATGATAGGAAGCAAGGAAGGAAGGAATGATGATAGGAACCTAGGAAGGAAGGAAGGAATGATGATAGGAACCTAGGAAGGAAGGAAGGAATGATGATAGGAAGGAAGGAAGAAATGATGAAAGGACCCTAGGAAGGAAGGAATAATGATAGGAAGCAAGGAAGGAAGGAATGATGATAGGAACCTAGGAAGGAAAGAAGGAATGATGATAGGAAGGAAGGAAGGAATGATGAAAGGACCCTAGGAAGGAAGGAATAATGATAGGAAGCAAGGAAGGAAGGAATGATGATAGGAACCTAGGAAGGAAGGAAGGAATGATGATAGGAAGGAAGGAAGGAATGATGAAAGGACCCTAGGAAGGAAGGAATAATGATAGGAAGCAAGGAAGGAAGGAATGATGATAGGAACCTAGGAAGGAAGGAAGGAATGATGATAGGAACCTAGGAAGGAAGGAAGGAAGGAAGGAATGATGAAAGGACCCTAGGAAGGAAGGAATAATGATAGGAAGCAAGGAAGGAAGGAATGATGATAGGAACATTGGATCAACAACTTCACGCCGCCATCTTCCAGCGAACAATGGCGTCCACCTGTGCCAAGTCTCACCTGTGAAGGATGGCGGGCAACTTCCAAGCCAGCGATGAACCAATCAGACGGCGTCAGGACGGCGTGACGGAGTGTGTGCATCAGCAGGACGGCGTGACGGAGTGTGTGCATCAGCGGGCGACAGGCAGGCATCAGTTATGCTTTCATCAGGCCAGATGTTATTAGAGAGCCAATGAAGTGTCTAATAGCCCTGGCCTACTTAATCCTGCACACAATGAGCAGCTCTTACAATATCCTCCTTCTCACGCCGTGTTTGCACTTCAATTAGCCGCCGCTCCCCCTGATTAAGTGCCAATAATTAGTTTTCAATTAAGGCTTTGATCGGGCGCGTGCTGATATACTCGCCGTGCACGGGAAACGCCACATTTGTCCTCCTCTCTGTGCACGTGCACCAGCAGAATGCAGGAAACTGTATCGTGATATCAGTGTTCTTTTTTATGATCTATGGAAAATAAGGAACGGGAGAAAAATATATATTTATTGTAAATGTAACTTCCTGTTATTATTATCCCTCAGCTATCAAGGCAGAAAGGAAATGTCAACACAAGCATGGAAAACAAACAAAATAGTAAAATTACATTTAACAATAAACTCTTAAAATATGTAAGGAATGCTTCATAAAGTGTAAGAAAATAGTGCAAAGTGTGAAAATGCAAACATAGAAACCTGAGAAGAACTATTTTCTGCAGGTTTAGTGCCAGGAAATAATGGCTGTGTAACATTGTTATTCTCATTTCACTACGGAAAGGATTTTTTGTTACGCAGTAATTATTTAAATATTATGATTATATGGATAATTATTTAAAAAAATGTATGATCTCGGGAAATTAGGAGCAGGAGAATAATATTGTGGAGGGAGGTGTGGCCAGCGCGCCTGCAAGAGCAAAGGTCACCACCTCTGTCTCTGGTGCTGAGGACGAGCACACCGGATGGGGGCGGGGCATGAGACACAGCTGACAGGTGGTTAGATTTCACAGGTGGTACGTGTTAATGTGTTTGATGCCAGCGCGCTAATGAGGGGTCACGCCAAGCCTGACCTCACCAGTTGAAGGTGGAGAGTTGTCACTGTCCGCCGTCACGCCCCTTAAGTCTCGTGTGAAGCCACGGGAAGTTGCTTCCCACTTCCTGTACGCCAAACTTGAGCTCCTGAGCCAACCCGGCCTGCAATTAAACTCCTGCTGTAATTAGGACTCCCGCGCCTCCTCGGGGGGCCGCACCCCCCCACCACCCCCCCCCCCCCCCGACTAATGAGTTGGGACATCCAACAGAATGAAAATTGTCAGGGCTGCAAATGATGATAGGAACCTAGGAAGGAAGGAAGGAAGGAAGAAAGGAAGGAAGGAAGGAAGGAAGGAAGGAAGGAATGATGATAGGAACTTAGGAAGGAAGGAAGGAATGATGATAGGAACCTAGGAAGGAAGGAAGGAAGAAAGGAAGGAAGGAAGGAAGGAAGGAAGGAAGGAAAGAAGGAAGGAATGATGATAGGAACTTAGGAAGGAAGGAAGGAAGGAATGATAATAGGAACCTAGGAAGGAAGGAAGGAAGGAAGGAAGGAAGGAAGGAAGGAAGGAAGGAAGGAAGGAAGGAATGATGATAGGAACTTAGGAAGGAAGGAAAGAATGATGATAGGAACCTAGGAAGGAAGGAAGGAAGGAAGGAAGGAAAGAAGGAAGGAAGGAAGGAAGAAAGGAAGGAAGGAATGATGATAGGAACCTTGGAAGGAAGGAAGGAATGATGATAGGAACCTAGGAAGGAAGGAATGATGATAGGAACCTAGGAAGGAAGGAAGGAAGGAAGGAAGGAAGGAAGGAAGGAAGAAAGGAAGGAAGGAATGATGATAGGAACCTTGGAAGGAAGGAAGGAATGATGATAGGAACCTAGGAAGGAAGGAAGGAAGGAATGATGATAGGAACCTAGGAAGGAATGAAGGAAGGAAGGAAGGAAGGAAGGAAGGAAGGAATGATGATAGGAACTTAGGAAGGAAGGAAGGAAGGAAGGAAGGAAGGAAGGAAGGAAGGAAGGAAGGAAGGAATGATGATAGGAACCTAGGAAGGAAGGAAGGAATGATGATAGGAACCTAGGAAGGAAGGAAGGAATGATGATAGGAACCTAGGAAGGAAGGAAGGAAGGAAGGAAGAAGGAAGAAAGGAAGGAAGGAATGATGATAGGAACCTTGGAAGGAAGGAAGGAATGATGATAGGAACCTAGGAAGGAAGGAAGGAAGGAATGATGATAGGAACCTAGGAAGGAATGAAGGAAGGAAGGAAGGAAGGAAGGAAGGAAGGAAGGAATGATGATAGGAACTTAGGAAGGAAGGAAGGAAGGAAGGAAGGAAGGAAGGAAGGAAGGAAGGAAGGAAGGAAGGAAGGAATGATGATAGGAACCTAGGAAGGAAGGAAGGAATGATGATAGGAACCTAGGAAGGAAGGAAGGAATGATGATAGGAACCTAGGAATGAAGGAAGGAATGATGATAGGAACCTAGGAAGGAAGGAAGGAAGGAAGGAAGGAAGGAAGGAAGGAAGGAAGGAAGGAAGGAAGGAAGGAAGGAAGAAAGGAAGGAAGGAATGATGATAGGAACCTTGGAAGGAAGGAAGGAATGATGATAGGAACTTAGGAAGGAAGGAAGGAATGATGATAGGAACCTAGGAAGGAAGGAAGGAAGGAAGGAAGGAAGGAAGGACGGAAGGAAGGAAGGAAGGAATGATGATAGGAACCTAGGAAGGAAGGAAGGAATGATGATAGGAACCTAGGAAGGAAGGAAGGAATGATGATAGGAACCTAGGAAGGAAGGAAGGAATGATGATAGGAACCTAGGAAGGAAGGAAGGAAGGAAGGAAGGAAGGAAGGAAGGAAGGAAGGAAGGAAGGAAGGAAGGAATGAATGATGATAGGAACTTAGGAAGGAAGGAAGGAATGATGATAGGAACCTAGGAAGGAAGGAATGATAGGAAGCAAGGAAGGAAGGAATGATAATAGGAGGGCAGGAATGATGATAGGAACCTAGGAAGGAAGGAATGATGATAGGAACCTAAGAAGGAAGGAAGGAAGGAAGGAAGGAATGATGATAGGAACCTAGGAAGGAAGGAATGATAGGAAGCAAGGAAGGAAGGAATGATAATAGGAGGGCAGGAATGATGATAGGAACCTAGGAAGGAAGGAATGATGATCGGAAGCAAGGAAGGAAGCAATGATGATAGGAACCTTGGAAGGAAGGAAGGAATGATGATAGGAACCTAGGAAGGAAGGAAGGAATGATGATAGGAACCTAGGAAGGAAGGAAGGAATGATAGTCAAAGTGCAATGCATGCTGGGTAAATATAACATAATGGAAGATGAGAAGTGAAAATAGTGATGGAGGTGCAGAAACATTCCATCCATCCATTATTCTAACCATTCTTCTGTTGCGGGCCGCCATCAGCTGCAATCTGCATGCCAATTATGGGCCGGACCCCCTGATACCCCCGCATGGAAAATGATCTGTCAAGAAGGAAAAGGGGCTCGCATCCCCCCCCCCCGGACCCCCCTTTCCCCCCCATTGCTAACGCCTGTGCAGCAGTGACAGGCCTTCCTGGAAAATTAATCTATGGGAGAAAAAAAAAAATTAGAAATGTCGCTATTCTCCAACTGCGTTGTGGGGCTCCGCAGGGCAGGAGGATCGGGGGGGGGGGGGGGGGGGGGGGGGGGGGCGTAATTGCCAAGCAGCGGCAGGGGGGGGGGGGTGGGAGGGAGGGGGGCACTTAACAAAAGGGACACTCTTCCATGTTCCACCGAGGGCAAGACGAGCGGTCATGAGGCGACCATCAACGCATACTTCCTTTTCTTTCCCTTTTTTTTTTTTTTGGGGGGGGGGGGGGGGGGGGGGCATTATAGTGGGGCTCTCATCTCCTAACTGGGCCAAGGAGGCGGGCCAGGAAGACATTTGATGCTTTTATGATAATCACACTGCGCTGCTGACTGTTGCTTAATCCTCGCCGCCACCGCCGTGTCAAGAACACCAATGACCTCCTTCTTCTTAAAGCCACGCACGCGCCTTTTATCTCACTTGTAGCGCCGCTGCTAACCTGTGGCACACGACTGGGGAGACTGTCACCTCGTAGGAGGTTTAAATAGGATTAATAACACGGTAGTTGCAGAACATCTTTGAAACTGTGACGCACAAACTAACATTTTTACAGCACAAATGTAGCACAAAGGAATGGGGGAGATTTTTATATATCAGGGGGTTTATCCATCCATCCATCTTCTTCCGCTTATCCGAGATCGAGTCACGGGGGCAGCAGCCTAAGCAGGGAAGCCCAGACTTTCCTCTCCCCACGCCACTTCGTCCAGCTCCTCCCGGGGGATCCAGAGGCGTTCCCAGGCCAGCCTTGAGACATAGTCTTCCCAACGTGTCCTGGGTCTTCCCCGTGGCCTCCTGCCGGTCGGATGTGCCCTAAACACCTCCCTAGGGAGGCATTCGGGTGGCATCCTGACCAGATGCCCGAATTACCTCATCTGGCTCCTCTCCATGTGGAGGAGCAGTGGCTTTACTTTGAGCTCCTCCCGGATGACAGAGTTTCTCACCCTATCTCTAAGGGAGAGACCCGCCACCCGGCGGAGGAAACTCCTTTGGGCCGCTTGTACCCGTGATCTTGTCCTTTCGGTCATAACCCAAAGCTCATGACCATAGGTGAGGATGGGAACGTAGATCGACCGGTAAATTGAGAGCTTTGCCTTCCGGCTCAGCTCCTTCTTCACCACAACGGATCGATACAGTGTCCGCATCACTGAAGACGCCGCACCGATCCGCCTGTGAATCTCACGATCCACTCTTCCCTCACTCGTGAACAAGACTCCGAGGTATTTGGACTCCTCCACTTGGGGCAAGGTCTCCTCCCCAACCCGGAGATGGCACTCCACCCTTTTCCGGGCAACAACCATGGACTCGGACTTGGAGGTGCTGATTCTCATCCCAGTCGCTTCACACTCGGCTGCGAACCGATCCAGTGAGAGCTGAAGATCCTGGCCAGATGAAGCCATCAGGACCACATTATCTGCAAAAAGCAGAGACCTAATCCTGCAGCCACCAAACCGGATCCCCTCAAAGCCCTGACTGTGCCTAGAAATTCTGTCCATAAAAGTTATGAACAGAATGGGTGACAAAGGGCAGCCTTGGCGGAGTCCAACCCTCACTGGAAACGTGTCCGACTGACTGCCGGCAATGCGGACCAAGCTCTGACACTGATCATACAGGGAGCGGACCGCCACAATCAGACAGTCCGTTACCCCATACTGTCTGAGCACTCCCCACAGGACTTCCCGGGGTAAACGGTCAAATGCCTTCTCCAAGTCCACAAAGCACATGTAGACTGGTTGGGCAAACTCCCATGCACCCTCAAGGACCATACCGAGAGTATAGAACTGGTCCACAGTTCCATGACCAGGACGAAAACCACACTGTTCCTCCTGAATCCGAGGTTCGACTATCCGGCGTAGCCTCCTCTCCAGTACATCTGAATAGACCTTACCAGGAAGGCTGAGGGGTGTGATCCCACGATAGTTGGAACACACCCTCCGGTTCCCCTTCTTAAAGAGAGGAACCACTACCCCGGTCTGCCAATCCAGAAGTACCGCCCCCGATGTCCACGCGATGCTGCAGAGTCTTGTCAACCAAGACAGCCCCACAGCATCCAGAGCCTTAAGGAACTCCAGGCGGATCTCATCCACCCCCGGGGCCTTGACGGTTCTAGGATTACCGCCATGGCAGGCATCAACTACCTTGCGGCCACAGCTCCAATCGGCCACCTCGACAATAGAGGTGCGGAACATGGTCCACTCGGACTCAATGTCCAGCGCCTCCCACGTGACATGTTCAAAGTTCTTCCGGAGGCGGGAATTGAAACTCTCTCTGACAGGAGACTCTGCCAGACGTTCCCAGCAGACCCTCACAATGCGTTTGGGCCTGCCAGGTCTGTCCGGCATCCTCCCCCACCATCGCAGCCAACTCACCACCAGGTGGTGATCGGTAGAAAGCTCCGCCCCTCTCTTCACCCGAGTGTCCAAAACATGAGGTCGCAAATCCGATGACACAACTACAAAGTCGATCATGGAACTGCGGCTTAGGGTGTCCGGTGCCAAATGCACATAAGGACACCCTTATGTTTGAACATGGTGTCACAAAAGTCCAATCACAAAACACCACTCGGGTTCAGATCCGGGTGGCCATTCTCTCCAGGTTTCACTGTCGTTGCCAACATGAGCGTTGAGGTCCCCCAGTAGAACGAGGGAATCACCCGGGGGAGCACTCTCTCGAGTGAATCCAAAAAGGGTGGGTACTCTGAGCTGCCGTTTTGCACGTAAGCGCAAACAACAGTCATGCCGAGAGTATAGAACTGGTCCACAGTTCCATGACCAGGACGAAAACCACACTGTTCCTCCTGAATCCGAGGTTCGACTATCCGGCGTAGCCTTCTCTCCAGTACATCTGAATAGACCTTACCAGGAAGGCTGAGGGGTGGGATCCCACGATAGTTGGAACACACCCTCCGGTTCCCCTTCTTAAAGAGAGGAACCACTACCCCGGTCTGCCAATCCAGAGGTACCTCCCCCGATGTCCACGCGATGCTGCAGAGTCTTGTCAACCAAGACAGCCCCACAGCATCCAGAGCCTTAAGGAACTCCGGGCGGATCTCATCCACCCCCGGGGCCTTGCCACCGAGGAGCTTTTTAACTACCTAAGCAACCTCATCCCCAGAAATAGGAGAGCCCACCACAGATTCCCCAGGCACTGCTTCCTCATAGGAAGACATGTTGGTAGGATTGAGGAGGTTTTCGAAGTATTCCCTCCACCGATTCACAACATCTGCAGTCGAGGTCAGCAGAACACCACCCTCACCATATACGGGGTTGACATTGCACTGCTTCCCTTTCCTGAGGCGGCGGATGGTGGTCCAGAATCGCTTCGAAGCCGTCCGGAAGTCGTTTTCCATGGCTTCCCCGAATTCCTCCCATGTCCCCAGTTTTTGCCTCCGCGACCGCTGAAGCCGCACACCGCTTGGCCTGTCGGTACCTGTCCGCTGCCTCAGGAGTCCTATGAGCCAAAAGAACCCGATAGGACTCTTTCTTCAGCTTGACGGCATCCCTCACCGCTGGTGTCCACCAGCGGGTTCTAGGATTACCACCATGACAGGCACCAACTACCTTGCGGCCACAGGTCCAATCGGCCGCCTCGACAATAGAGGTGCGGAACATGGTCCACTCGGACTCAATGTCCAGCGCCTCCCACGTGACATGTTCAAAGTTCTTCCGGAGGCGGGAATTGAAACTCTCTCTGACAGGAGACTCTGCCAGACGTTCCCAGCAGACCCTCACAATGCGTTTGGGCCTGCCAGGTCTGTCCGGCATCATCTCCCACCATCGCAGCCAACTCACCACCAGGTGGTGATCGGTAGAAAGCTCTGCCCCTCTCTTCACCCGAGTGTCCAAAACATGAGGTCCCAAATCCAATGACACAACTACAAAGTCGATCATGGAACTGCGGCTTAGGGTGTCCGGTGCCAAATGCACATAAGGACACCCTTATGTTTGAACATGATGTCACAACAGTCCAATCACAAAACACCACTCGGGTTCAGATCCGGGCGGCCATTCTCTCCAGGTTTCACTGTCGTTGCCAACATGAGCGTTGAGGTCCCCCAGTAGAACGAGGGAATCACCCGGGGGAGCACTCTCAAGTACTCCCTCGAGTGAATCCAAAAAGGGTGGGTACTCTGAGCTGCCGTTTTGCACGTAAGCGCAAACAACAGTCATGGCCCGTCCCCCCACCCAAAGGCGGAGGGAAGCTATCCTTTCGTCCACTGGGTTGAACTCCAACGTGCAGGCTCTGAGCCGGGGGGAAACAAGTATTGCCACCCCAGCCCGTCGCCTCTCACTGCTGGCAATGCCAGAGTGAAAGAGAGTCCATCCCCTCTCAAGAGAACTGGTTCCGGAGCCCTTGCTGTGCGTCGAAGTGAGTCTGACTATATCTAGCCGGAACTTCTCCACCTCACGCACTAGCTCAGGCTCCTTCCCCCCCAGCGAGGTGACGTTCCACGTCCCAAGAGCTAGCTTCTGTAGCCGAGGATCGGACCGCCAAATGCCCTGCCTTCGGCTTCCGCCCAGCTCACATCGCACCCGACCTCTATGGCCCCTCCTATGAGTGGTGAGCCCATTGGAGGGGGGACCCACGTTGCCTCTTCGGCTGTGCCCGGGCCCCATGGCGACAGGCCCGGCCACCAGGCGCTCGCCATCGTGCCCAACCTTTGGGCCTGGCTCCAGAGGGGGGCCCCGGTGACCCGCGTAGGGGGGAAGGGAAATCGAAGCCTCGGTTTTTGTATTTCCATAGAAGTCTTCGAGCTGCTCTCTGTCTGATCCCTCACCTAGGACCATTTTGTCTTGGGAGACCCTTCCGGGGGGCATAAAGCCCCCGGACAACATAGCTCCTAGGATCATTGGGACACGCAAACTCCTCTACCACGGTAAGGTGGCAGCTCAGAGAGGAGTTCATTACATGTTAACGTAAAATACAGAAATTGTTTGAAACTGTAACAAACATTTACAGCACAAATGTAGCACAAAGGAATGGGACACGTCTGGGGAGATTTTGATATATTTAGGGAGTTTAGTTATGATTAATAACACGTTAATTACACGTTACCATAAAAAACTGAAAATGTTTGGAAGGAATTTAGGGATTTCACCATCAACACTCCGTAATATCATCAAAAGGTTCAGAGAATCTGGAGAAATCACTGCACGTAAGTGCCAAATCCCATGACCTTCGATCCCTCAGGTGGTACCGCATCAAAAAGCCACATCAGTGAGTAAAGGATATCACCACATGGACTCAGGAACACTTCAGAGAACCACTGTCAGTAACTACAGTCGGTCGCTACATCTGTAAGTGCGAGTTAAAACTCTCCTATGCAAAGCCAACGCCATTTATCAACAACACCCTGAAACGCTTGGCTGGGCCCGAGCTCATCTAAGATGGACTGATGCAAAGTGGAAAAGTGTTCTGTGGTCTGACGAGTCCACATTTCAAATTGTTTTTGGAAAGTGTGGACGTGGTGTCCTCCGGACCAAAGAGGAAAAGAACCATCCGGATTGTTCCAGGCGCAAAGTGTAAAAGGCAGCATGTGTGATGGTATGGGGGTGTATTAGTGCCCAAGACATGTGAAGGCGCCATTAATGCTGAAAGGTACATACAGCTTTTGGAGCAACACATGTTGCCATCCAAGCAACATTATCATGGACGCCCCTGCTTATTTCAGCAAGACGATGCCAAGCCACGTGTTACATCAACGTGGCTTCATAGTAAAAGAGTGCGGGTACTAGACTTCACTGTACACATATACAATTGTCTCCGGTTTAACGGTGACGTGAAGCACCGGCCTGAGGGGGGGGAATGGAGGACAATGTGTGACACGCTCATCAAGTTAACTTTCAGTTTCGATACCCGTCAAAGCGTGGTTAATCTTCACTTTTGGCCACCTCTCACTATCTAGACAGTCACGGCTGCTGCGCGCACTGAAGAAAGAAACACAATAGGACAGAAGCCGGTGTCTCACGGCAGCATGACGCAACAACTGTGCGGCGCTGACACCACACAAACACACAACACAACACAACACAAACACACAAAGTAGCAGAAAAAGGGGTTAGCTGCGTCCCGCCTTTGTGCGCCATGTGTGCGAGCTTCGATTAAAGGCGGCAGATTCTTTAAGCACGTTAGCGGCATTTTGCTGCCGTTGTCTCACGCCCTCGCCCGTGTCCGCCCGCCGCCCGAGATGCGGCCAGAGCGCCGCTCGCCCGTCTTCGGTCCGCCTCTATCTCGGCCAGCAGGCGCCGACGGGACCGCGGGAATTACTCTCCGCCTCGGACGTCTTATCGTTGGCGGGGCAGGCGAGGAAACAAAAGCCGTGGCGTGTGTTCATATTGTGTGTTCATATTGTGTGTTCATAGTGTGTGTGTGTGTGTTCATAGTGTGTGTTCATAGTGTGTGTGTGTGTGTGTTCATATTGTGCGGCATTAACGGGAATATCAAATGAAGACGGAGAGCTTGAGCCAATCACCACTTCAGTTCCTAACACCTTCTCAGTGCACCTCACACTGTGCAAGAAACATCAACACATGTTGAACATCTTCATTATTTGGTGTATTTTACACCATTACACCATTTATCAACTGTAAATGTGATAATACACACCTTGAATGTGACGGTTTAGTTCCACAAAGAGAAGAAGTCTGAAGCTAAAGTTATGGAGAAGTTTAAGTGCAAAAAATATGACTAAAGTTGTGGAACTGTATTTTTATTTACACTTAAATTTTATTGACAGTTTAGTTCGACAAACAGAGAAAGTCTGAAGTTAAAGTTATGGAGAAGTTTAAGTGCAAAAAATATGACCAAAGTTGTGAAGCTGTAATTTTATTCATGCTTAAATTTTATTGACAGTTTAGTTCGACAAACAGAGGAAGTCTGCAGATTACGTTTTTGTGAAGTATAAGTGCAAAAAATATGACTAAAGTTGTGAAACTGTATTTTTATTTACACTTGAATTTTATTGACGGTTTAGTCCGACAAACAGAGGAAGTCTGAAGCTAAAGTTATGCAGAAGTTTAAGTGCAAAAAATATGACTAAAGTTGTGAAACTATATTTTTATTTACACTTAAATCTTATTGACAGTTTAGTTCGACAAACAGAAGAAGTCTGAAGCTGAAGTTATGGAGAAGTTTAAGTGCAAAAAATAATGACTAAAGTTGTGAAACTATATTTTTATTTACACTAAAATTTTATTGGCAGTTTAGTTCGACAAACAGAGGAAGTCGGAAGCTAAAGTTATGCAGAAGTTTAAGTGCAAAAAATATGACTAAAGTTTTGAAACTTTTTTTTTTTACACTTAAATTTTATTGTCAGTTTAGTTCGACAAACAGAGGAAGTCTGAAGCTAAAGTTATGCAGAAGTTTAAGTGCAAAAAATATGACCAAAGTTGTGAAGCTGTAATTTTATTTACAGTCAAATTTTATTGACGGTTTAGTTCGACAAACAGAAGAAGTCTGAAGCTAAAGTTATGGAGATGTTTAAGTGCAAAAAATACGACTAAAGTTGTGAAACTGTATTTTTATCTACACTTAAATATTATTGACAGTTTAATTCGACAAACAGAGGAAGTCTGAAGATTAAGTTTTTGTGAGGTATAAGTGCAAAAAATATGACTAAAGTTGTGAAAATGTATTTTTATTTACACTTACATTTTATTGACAGTTTTGTTCCACAAAGAGAAGAAGTCTGAAGCTTAAATTATGGAGAAGTTTAAGTGCAAAAAATACGACTAAAGTTGTGAAACTGTATTTTTATCTACACTTAAATATTATTGACAGTTTAATTCGACAAACAGAGGAAGTCTGAAGATTAAGTTTTTGTGAGGTATAAGTGCAAAAAATATGACTAAAGTTGTGAAAATGTATTTTTATTTACACTTACATTTTATTGACAGTTTTGTTCCACAAAGAGAAGAAGTCTGAAGCTTAAATTATGGAGAAGTTTAAGTGCAAAAAATATGACTAAAGTTGTGAAACTGTATTTTTATTTACACTTAAATTTTATTGTCAGTTTAGTTCGACAAACAGAAGATGTCTGAAGCTAAAGTTATGGAGAAGTTTAAGTCCAAAAAATATGACTAAGGTTTGTCAACTTGTATTTTTATTTACACTTAAATTATATTGACAGTTTAGTTCGACAAACAGAAGAAGTCGGAAGCTAAAGTTATGGAGAAGTTGAAGTGCAAAAAATATGACTAAAGTTGTCAACTTGTATTTTTATCTACACTTAAATTTTATTGACAGTTTAGTTCGACAAACAGAAGAAGCCTGAAGCTAAAGTTATGAAGAAGTTTAAGTGCAAGAAAAATGACTAAAGTTGTGAAACTGTATTTTTATTCATGCTTAAATTTTATTGTCAGTTTAGTTCGACAAACAGAAGAAGTCTGAATGTAAAGTTATGGAGAAGTTTAAGTGAAAAAAATATGACTAAAGTTGTGAAACTGTATTTTTATTTACACTTGAATTTTATTGACGGTTTAGTTCGACAAACAGAGGAAGTCTGCAGATTAAGTTTTTGTGAAGTATATGTGCAAAAAATATGACTAAAGTTGTGAAACTGTATTTTTATGTACACTTGAATTTTATTGACGGTTTAGTTCGACAAACATAATAAGTCTGAAGCTAAAGTTATGGAGAGGTTTAAGTGCAAGAAAAATGACTAAAGTTGTGAAACTGTAATTTTATTTACACTTAAATTTTATTGACAGTTTAGTTCGACAAACAGAGGAAGTCTGCAGATTAAGTTTTTGTGAAGTATAAGTGCAAAAAATATGACTAAAGTTGTGAAACTGTATTTTTATTTACACTTAAATTTTATTGACAGTTTAGTTCGACAAACAGAGGAAGTCTGAAGCTAAAGTTATGGAGAAGTTTAAGTGCAAGAAAAATGACTAAAGTTGTGAAACTGTAATTTTATTTACAGTCAAATTTTATTGTCAGTTTAATTTGACAAACAGAAGAAGTCTGCAGATTAAGTTTTTGTGAAGTATAAGTGCAAAAAATATGACTAAAGTTGTGAAACTGTATTTTTATGTACACTTGAATTTTATTGACGGTTTAGTCTGACAAACAGTGGAAGTCTGAGGCTAAAGTTATGGAGAAGTTTAAGTGAAAAAAATATGACTAAAGTTGTGAAACTGTATTTTTATTTACACTTGAATTTTATTGACGGTTTAGTCCGACAAACAGAATAAGTCTGAAGCTAAAGTTATGGAGAAGTTTAAGTGCAAGAAAAATGACTAAAGTTGTGAAACTGTAATTTTATTTACACTTAAATTGTATTGACAGTTTAGTTCCACAAACAGAATAAGTCTGAAGCTAAAGTTATGGAGAAGTTTAAGTGCAAAAAATATGACTAAAGTTGTGGAACTGTATTTTTATTTACACTTAAATTTTATTGACAGTTTAGTTCGACAAACAGAGGAAGTCTGCAGATTAAGTTTTTGTGAAGTATAAGTGCAAAAAATATGACAAAAGTTTTGAAACTGTATTTTTATTTACACTTAAATTGTATTGACAGTTTAGTTCGACAAACAGAGGAAGTCTGAAGCTAAAGTTATGGAGAAGTTTAAGTGCAAAAAATATGACCAAAGTTGTGAAGCTGTAATTTTATTTACAGTCAAATTTTATTGATGGTTTAGTTCGACAAACAGAAGAAGTCTGAGACTAAATTTAAGGAGAAGTTTAAGTGCAAAAAATACGACTAAAGTTGTGAAACTGTAATTGTTTTTACACTTAAATTGTATTGACAGTTTAGTTCGACAAACAGAATAAGTCTGAAGCTAAAGTTATGGAGAAGTTTAAGTGCAAGAAAAATGACTAAAGTTGTGAAACTGTATTTTTATTCATGCTTAAATTTTATTGACAGTTTAGTTCGACAAACAGAGGAAGTCTGAATGTAAAGTTATGGAGAAGTTTAGGTGCAAAAAATATGACTAAAGTTGTCAACTTGTATTTTTATTTACAGTTAAATTTTATTGACAGTTTAGTTCGACAAACGGAAGAAGTCTTAAGCTAAAGTTATGGAGAAGAGTAAGTGCCAAAAATATGACTAAAGTTTGTCAACTTGTATTTTTATTTACACTTAGATTATATTGACAGTTTAGTTTGACAAACAGGATAAATCCGAAGCTAAAGTTATGGAGAAGTTTAAGTGCAAGAAAAATGACTAAAGTTGTGAAACTGTATTTTTATTCATGCTTAAATTTTATTGACAGTTTAGTTTGACAAACAGAGGAAGTCTGAAGCAAGTTTAAGTGCAAAAAATATGACAAAAGTTGTGAAACTGTATTTTTATTTACACTTACATTTTATTGACAGTTTTGTTCGACAAACAGAAGAAGTCTGAAACAAGTTTAAGTGCAAAAAATATGACTAAAGTTGTGAAACTGTGTTTTTATCTACACTTAAATTTTATTGACAGTTTAGTTTGACAAACAGAAGAAGTCTGAAGCAAGTTTAAGTGCAAAAAATATGACAAAAGTTGTGAAACTGTATTTTTATTTAAATTTAAATTTTATTGTCAGTTTAGTTCGACAAACAGAGGAAGTCTGAAGCTAAAGTTATGCAGAAGTTTAAGTGCAAAAAATATGACCAAAGTTGTGAAGCTGTAATTTTATTTACAGTCAAATTTTATTGATGGTTTAGTTCGACAAACAGAAGAAGTCTGAGGCTAAAGTTATGGAGAAGTTTAAGTGCAAAAAATATGACTAAAGTTGTGAAACTGTATTTTTATTTAAACTTAAATTTTATTGTCAGTTTAGTTCGACAAACAGAGGAAGTCTGAAGCTAAAGTTATGCAGAAGTTTAAGTGCAAAAAATATGACTAAAGTTGTCAAAACTGTATTTTATTTACTGTGCCACAATAGCACACTAGCTAGATATACGTCATGATAATAGAACAACATTGCAGTGTAAAACATCACATTTGTCAATATAAACAAGTACCAAATAATTATAGTTGCATATTACTTACACATATATTTTATATATATATATATATATATATATATATATATATTTTGTTACAGGTGTATAAAACAGGATTAATTCCACTTTCAGACCTGATTACACTCTTTGAATAATCAGTAACAGAACAAGTTAAAGTACCAATGATAGTCACACACACACACACACTAGGTGTGGTGAAATGTATCCTCTGCATTTGACCCATCCCCTTGTTCACCCCCTAGGGAGGTGAGGGGAGCAGTGAGCAGCAGCGGTGGCCGCGCCCGCGAATCATTTTTGGGTGATTCAACCCCCAATTCCAACCCTTGATGCTGAGTGCCAAGCAGGGAGGTAAAGGCTCCCGTTTTTATAGTCTTCGGCATGACTCGGCCGCGGGGGTTTGAACTCAGGGCGGACACTCCAACCACTCGGCCGCCGAGCAGATGGCGTGAGTACGTAGCTGCGGAAGTTGCGTCCTCGCAGTCCCACGGTCTGACACGGCACAGGAGCCAAGCGTGCAGGTTTTAACACGATTTTAATACTCTTGTTTTTAACAAAACCACTTTTCAGCCGCGTCCGTATCCTCTTCCCCAGGGATGTGCAAAGTGCGGCCCGGGGGCCATTTGTGGCCCGCAGGTCATTTTTTAACGGCCCCGCGGCACATTTAAAAAATACGATTGAAAACAATTAAAGACATGATAAGTGGTATAAAAGAGCAAACAGGTGAAATGTAACAAGAAAATGTGGCAATGTTTACTCCAATAATTTCTTTCTTCAATGTCATTATGAATTATTGACCTATTCAAGGCTCCGATTACGTCACATCTGAGATATTTTGCGGGAAAATGTTGCATATTTTGTGTTTGCCGTATAAAAAACGGAGCTGTTTTTTTTTTTTATAAAGAAGGGCCTAAAACGAACAAACGAAAAACATAAACAACAATAAAACGTATAATTGACGGATAGATCTGAAGTTGGTCTCGAGATTATTGTGTTAAAAGTAAACAGTAAAAAAATTTAATTTTTTAATTTTTTAACACTTTAATTATTTGGATATCCCAATAATTTTAGTGTGATTTGTTTTTAAGTGTCATTGCTCAAAAAATAATAATTAATCAAATCAATGATGTTATGAGTTATTGACCTTTTTAAGGCTCCAATTATTATATAATGTCAAATATTCCCAGTGTTTCCCACACATTCATTTATTTGTGGCGGCCCGCCACGAAAGAATTAAGGCCGCAACAAATAGATTTTTATTTTTATTTTTAATTTTTTTTATTTTTTAACACTTTAATTATTTGGATATCCCAATAATTTTAGTGTGATTTGTTTTTAAGTGTCATCGCTCAAAAAATAATAATGAATTAAAATCAATGTTGGTATGAGTTATTGACCTTTTTAAGGCTCCAATTTTTATATAATGTCAAATATTCCCAGTGTTTCCCACACATTCATTTATTTGTGGCGGCCCGCCACGAAAGAATTAAGGCCGCCACAAATAGATTTTTATTTTTATTTTTTAATTTTTTTTTTTTTTGGTCCTGTCCAGCAAATCATATAGTTGATGTAGATGCCCATATCGGCTGTTCACATTTACTTTACAAAAGAGAAGTGTAGGATCAAGATTTTTGGAGCTCTTTGTTCAGTGGATCAGATGTTTGATGAAGCTCTGTCTATCTACCACCACTACTGTTTTATGCTTATTTGTTACTGACTGTGGCAGGACACCTCTGCCTCTGTTTCACTTTATGTTGCTGGTAAATAATATGGTTGTAGTAGTAGGCTAAAGTTAAATGATTTAGTATGCACTAATTAAAGGGGCAGAGCTTTGAGAGACATTTTAGCTTTTATATTTTTATAAGATATATTTTCTGTAAGAACCACAATTAATAAACATATTTCAGTGAATAACTTATTGTTCAAATCTGTATATAAATATGTACATAAATTGTTGTAATTATATTGTAAAATGGATGGATGGATGGACGTTTAAAACAAAACTGCTATTATTAATTAGTAAGTATACATTTTTTGAGCCTTTTTAGAGAAAATCATATCATTGTAGTGAATTATGCAAATTATTTGATGATGTCATGGTGACCACGCCCATAGCCACGCCCCCACCGCCACAGGTATCTTGGCCGTTTATGGGAAACACTGTATTCCACTTAAAAATTGTATTGTGTGAAAATATTGCATATTTTGTGTTTTTTCCATAAAAAAACAGGGTTTTCTTTGACAACAAGAGCATACAACTTCAATCTTTAAAAGCGTTATATTGACAGATAGACCTAATGTTGATCTAGAGCAGGGGTCACCAACGCGGTGCCCGCGGGCACCAGGTAGCCCATAAGGACCAGATGAGTCGCCCGCTGGTCTGTTCTAAAAATAGCTCAAATAGCAGCACTTGCCAGTGAGCTGCCTCTAATTTTTAAATTTTATTTATTTACTAGCAAGCTGGTCTCGCTTTGCCCGACATTTTTCATTCTAAGAGAGACAAAACTCAAATAGAATTTGAAAATCCAAGAAAATATTTTAAAGACTTGGTCTTTACTTGTTTAAATAAATTCATTATTTTTTTTTACTTTGCTTCTTATAACTTTCAGAAAGACAATTTTAGAGAAAAAATACAACCTTAAAAATGATTTTAGGATCTTTAAACACATATACCTTTTTACCTTTTAAATTCCTTCCTCTTCTTTCCTGACAATTTAAGTCAATGTTCAAGTACATTTATTTATTTTTATTGTAAAGAATAATAAATAAATTGTAATTTAATTCTTCATTTTAGCTTCTGTTTTTTCGACGAAGAATATTTGTGAAATATTTCTTCAAACTTATTATGATTAAAATTCAAAACAATTATTCTTGCAAATCTATAAAATCTGTAGAATCAAATTTAAATCTTATTTCAAAGTCTTTTGAATTTCTTTTAAAATTTTTGTTCTGGAAAATCCAGAAGAAATAATGATTTGTCTTTGTTAGAAATATAGCTTGGTCCAATTTGTTATATATTCTAACAAAGTGCAGATTGGATTTTAACCTATTTAAAACATGTCATCAAAATTCTAAAATTAATCTTAATCAGGAAAAATTACTAATGATGTTCCATAAATTATTTTTTTTAATTTTTTCAAAAAGATTCGATTTAGCTAGTTTTTCTCTTCTTTTTTTCGGTTGAATTTTGAATTTTAAGGAGTCGAAATTGAAGATAAACTATGTTTCAAAATTTAATTGTCATTTTTTTCGTGTTTTCTCCTCTTTTAAACCGTTCAATCAAAATTCTAAAATTAATCTTAATCAGGAAAAATTACTAATGATGTTCCATAAATTATTTCTTTTAATTTTTTCAAAAAGATTCGAATTAGCTAGTTTTTCTCTTCTTTTTTTCGGTTTGAATTTTGAATTTTAAAGAGTCGAAATTGAAGATAAACTATGTTTCAAAATTTAATTGTCAATTTTTTCGTGTTTTCTCCTCTTTTAAACAGTTCAATCAAAATTCTAAAATGAATCTTAATCAGGAAAAATTACTAATGATGTTCCATAAATTCTTTTTTTAATTTTTTCAAAAAGATTCGAATTAGCTAGTTTTTCTCTTCTTTTTTTCGGTTTGAATTTTGAATTTTAAAGAGTCGAAATTGAAGATAAACTATGTTTCGAAATTTAATTGTCTTTTTTTTTCGTGTTTTCTCCTCTTTTAAACCGTTCAATCAAAATTCTAAAATTAATCTTAATCAGGAAAAATTACTAATGATGTTCCATAAATTATTTTTTTTAGTTTTTTCAAAAAGATTCGAAATTAGCTAGTTTTTCTCTTCTTTTTTTCGGTTTGAATTTTGAATTTTAAAGAGTCGAAATTGAAGATAAACTATGTTTCGAAATTTAATTGTCATTTTTTTTCGTGTTTTCTCCTCTTTTAAACCGTTCAATTAAGTGTAAATATCATTAATTATTAATAATAACATAGAGTTAAAGGTAAATTGAGCAAATTGGCTATTTCTGGCAATTTATTTAAGTGTGTATCAAACTGGTAGCTCTTCGCATTAATCACTACCCAAGAAGTAGCTGATCTAGAGATTTAAAACTTGAATAATAATAAAAATAATAATACTGAATAATGACACATTTTTAATATATTTTGGACCAAAACCCTTCGGGGTCTAGCCTGAGTGGAGGCCTAAATGTATATATTTTATACATATATTGTATTGGTTTTTAAAATAAAAAATATCAAAATGGCCCCCCCGCTTGCTTTGATTTTTCAGAATGCGGCCCTCAGTGGAAAAAGTTTGGACACCCCTGCTCTTCCCTCTCCTGCTCCCGGCCGCTTACTGTTAAAGACGACAGACGATCAGATTAACACGTACCACCTTTAGAATCTAATCACCTGCCCGCTGTGTCTCGCCGTCAGCACTGCCACGCCCCCCCCTGTCCGATGGTGCTCTGTCCTCAGCACCACGGACAGAGGCGGTGACCTTTGCTCCTGCATGCCACATCTGGAGAAGCACGCCTAGAAGCGCGTCCTAGATTCCAACGTCCTGATTGCTATCGTCTTACGCGTGAAAGCCAACTTTGTGTCCGCTCAGCAAGAAGAGCGGCGGTCCCGCTCAGCCAATATGTGCAAGAAGGAGCAAAGCGCTTCCCTCCTATGATTGCTTCAAAATTGCAATAAGGGTTCCTGACACTGACGTGTAATTATTTATTACCTTCCTCTCGCATAGTCAAACCTTCCCTGTTTCCCAGCGTCTCTGCGGAGTCAGCCTCACATGAGAGGAAGAGGGAATAATACAAAAAAAAAAGGAAAAAAGTCAAAATTAAAATCCATCAGCTAATGTGTCGCGGGGTAATGAAATAAGAATCTGACACTCGGGCGCATTGAAATGCAAACGAGGTGTCCTGGCGTTACCCCGGCAATTTATCATAAAAGCCGGCCACTTGCCACTTAATATACATGAGGCGCGGTGAATTATTACATTCTAACAAACTTCTCAAAGTGCACGGACAAAAGGGTCAAGTGTATTATTTCCCTTTGCGTCGCTCGCGCGGAAAAAGCTAAATGGCTTTTTTTTTTTCTTCACCCCCCTTTTCCTTTTTGAAGTTGCAGAGTTTCAGACTTTCTTTCTTTTCACACTTTGTCCCGTTTGGCACGAGGCGGCCCTCTTTAGCCTCTGTTCCCTTTTTTCTAATTATTTTTTTTTTGCGGAGGGGAGGGTTCGAGCGAGAGCGAGAGCGAGAGCGTGTCACCTGCACGCTCGCGAGCGCTTTCCAGGCCTCTAATTCATCTCTGCCACCGGCACTCTTATACCTTTCCCAATCCTCTTTTCGCGGCAAAAAAAGAAAACATCGGAAAAGTGCGACAGGAAATAAAAATGTGAATTAATGACTAATTTATCATGATGTCCGAATAGTGTTTCTTAACCATTGTTGGGTCGTAAAAATGTATGTTTCTCAGATGTGGTTGCAATACACTTTTTCACCACTTAGGGCAGTAATGACAGTCTCAAACAAACAGAAGAAGTCTGAAGCTAAGTGCAAAAAAATACGACGAAAGTTGTGAAACTGTGTTTTTATTTACACTTAAATTGTATTGACAGTTTAGTTCGACAAACAGAAGAAGTCTGAAGCGAGTTTAAGTGCAAAAAATATGACTAAAGTTGTGAAACTGTATTTTTATTTACACTTAAATTGTATTGACAGTTTAGTTCCACAAACAGAGGAAGTCTGAGGCTAAAGTTGTGGAGAAGTTTAAGTGCAAAAAATATGACTAAAGTTGTGAAACTGTTTTTATTTACAGTTAACTTTTATTGACAGTTTAGTTCGACAAACAGAAGAAGTATGAAGCTAAAGTTATGGAGAAGTTTAAGTGCAAAAAATATGACTAAAGTTGTGAAACTGTGTTTTTATTTACACTTAAATTGTAATGACATTTAAGTTCGGCAAACAGAGGAAGTCAGAAGTTAAAGTTATGGAGAAGAGTAAGTGCAACAAATATGACTAAAGTTGTGAAACTGTGTTTTTATCTACACTTAAATTTTATTGACAGTTTAGTTCGACAAACAGAGGAAGTCTGAAGCTAAATTTATTGAGAAGTTTAAGTGCAAAAAATATGACTAAAGTTGTGAAATTGTGTTTTTATTTACACTTAAATTTTATTGACAGTTTTGTTCGACAAACAGAATAACTCTGAGGCTAAATTTATGGAGACGTTTAAGTGTTTAAGTGTTATTGACAGTTTAGTTCGACAAACAAAAGAAGTCTGAAGCAAGATTAAGTGCAAAAAATATGACTAAAGTTGTGAAACTGTATTTTTATTTACACTTAAATTGTATTGACAGTTTTGTTCGACAAACAGAAGAAGTCTGAGGCTAAAGTTATGGAGAAGTTTAAGTGCAAAAAATATGACTAAAGTTGTGAAACTGTATTTTTATCTACACTTAAATTTTATTGACAGTTTAGTTCGACAAACAGAGGAAGTCTGAAGCTAAATTTATGGAGAAGTTTAAGTGCAAAAAATATGACTAAAGTTGTGAAATTGTGTTTTTATTTACACTTAAATTTTATTGACAGTTTTGTTCGACAAACAGAATAACTCTGAGGCTAAATTTATGGAGACGTTTAAGTGTTTAAGTGTTATTGACAGTTTAGTTCGACAAACAAAAGAAGTCTGAAGCAAGATTAAGTGCAAAAAATATGACTAAAGTTGTGAAACTGTATTTTTATTTAGACTTAAATTGTATTGACAGTTTTGTTCGACAAACAGAAGAAGTCTGAGGCTAAAGTTATGGAGAAGTTTAAGTGCAAAAAATATGACTAAAGTTGTGAAACTGTATTTTTATTTACACTTAAATTTTATTGACAGTTTTGTTCGAAAAACATAGGAAGTCTGAAGCTAAAGTTATGGAGAAGTTTAAGTGCAAAAAATATGACCAAAGTTGTCAACTTGTATTTTTATTTACACTTAAATTTTATTGAGAGTTTAGTTCGGCAAACAGAAGAAGACTGAAGCAAGATTAAGTGCAAAAAATATGACTAAAGTTGTGAAACTGTATTTTTATTTACACTTGAATTTTATTGACAATTAAGTTCCACAAAGAGAAGAAGTCTGAAGCTAAAGTTATGGAGAAGTTTAAGTGCAAGAAATATGACTAAAGTTGTCAAGCTGTATTTTTATTTACACTTAAATTTTATTGACATTTAAGTTCGACAAACAGAGGAAGCCAGAAGTTAAAGTTATGGAGAAGTTTAAGTGCAAAAAATATGACTAAAGTTGTGAAACTGTATTTTTATTTACACTGAAATTTTATTGACAGTTTAGTTCGACAAACAGAAGAAGTCTGAAGCAAGTTTAAGTGAAAAAAATATGACTAAAGTTGTGAAACTGTATTTTTATTTACACTTAAATTGTATTGACAGTTTTGTTCGACAAACAGAAGAAGTCTGAGGCTAAAGTTATGGAGAAGTTTAAGTGCAAAAAATATGACTAAAGTTGTGAAACTGCATTTTTATTTACACTTAAATTTTATTGACAGTTTTGTTCGAAAAACATAGGAAGTCTGAAGCTAAAGTTATGGAGAAGTTTAAGTGCAAAAAATATGACCAAAGTTGTCAACTTGTATTTTTATTTACACTTAAATTTTATTGAGAGTTTAGTTCGACAAACAGAAGAAGACTGAAGCAAGATTAAGTGCAAAAAATATGACTAATGTTGTGAAACTGTATTTTTATTTACACTTGAATTTTATTGACAATTAAGTTCCACAAAGAGAAGAAGTCTGAAGCTAAAGTTATGGAGAAGTTTAAGTGCAAAAAATATGACTAAAGTTGTGAAACGTTGTTTTATTTACACTTCAGTTTTATTGACAGTTTAGTTCGACAAACAGAGGAAGTCTGAGGCTAAATTTATAGAGACATTTAAGTGCAAAAAATATGACTAAAGTTGTGAAACTGTATTTTTATTTACACTTAAATTGTATTGACAGTTTTGTTCGACAAACAGAGGAAGTCTGAAGCTAAAGTTATGGAGAAGTTTAAGTGCAAAAAATATGACCAAAGTTGTCAACTTGTATTTTTATTTACACTTAAATTTTATTGACAGTTTAGTTCGACAAACAGAAGAAGTAGGAAGAAAGTTTAAGTGAAAAAAATATGACTAAAGTTGTGAAACTGTGTTTTTATTTACACTTAAATTTTATTGACAGTTTTGTTCGAAAAACATAGGAAGTCTGAAGCTAAAGTTATGGAGAAGTTTAAGTGCAAAAAATATGACCAAAGTTGTCAACTTGTATTTTTATTTACACTTAAATTTTATTGAGAGTTTAGTTCGACAAACAGAAGAAGACTGAAGCAAGATTAAGTGCAAAAAATATGACTAAAGTTGTGAAACTGTATTTTTATTTACACTTGAATTTTATTGACAATTAAGTTCCACAAAGAGAAGAAGTCTGAAGCTAAAGTTATGGAGAAGTTTAAGTGCAAAAAATATGACTAAAGTTGTGAAACTGTTTTTTTATTTACACTTAAATTTTATTGACATTTAAGTTCGACAAACAGAGGAAGCCAGAAGTTAAAGTTATGGAGAAGAGTAAGTGCAAAAAATATGACTAAAGTTGTGAAACTGTGTTTTTATCTAAACTTAAATTTTATTGACAGTTTAGTTCGACAAACAGAAGAAGTCTGAAGCAAGTTTAAGTGCAAAAAATATGACTAAAGTTGTGAAACTGTGTTTTTATTTACACTTAAATTGTATTGACATTTAAGTTCGGCAAACAGAGGAAGTCAGAAGTTAAAGTTATGGAGAAGAGTAAGTGCAAAAAATATGACTAAAGTTGTGAAACTGTGTTTTTATTTACACTTGAATTTTATTGACGGTTTAGTTCGACAAACAGAGGGAGTCTGAAGCTAAAGTTATGGAGACGTTTAAGCGCAAAAAATATGACTAAAGTTGTGAAACTGTGTTTTTATTTACACTTAAATTTTATTGACAGTTTAGTTCGACAAACAGAAGAAGTCTGAAGCGAGTTTAAGTGCAAAAAATATGACTAAAGTTGTGAAACTGTATTCGTATTTACACTTAAATGTTATTGACAGTTTTGTTCGACAAACAGAGGAAGTCTGAGGCTAAAGTTATGGAGAAGTTTAAGTGCAAAAAATATGACTAAAGTTTTCAACTTGTATTTTTATTTACACTTAAATTTTATTGACAGTTTAGTTCGACAAACAGAGGAAGTCTGAAGCTAAAGTTATGGAGAAGTTTAAGTGCAAAAAATATGACCAAAGTTGTGAAACTGTGTTTTTATTTACACTTAAATTGTATTGACAGTTTAGTTCCACAAACAGAGGAAGTTTGAGGCTAAAGTTGTGGAGAAGTTTAAGTGCAAAAAATATGACTAAAGTTGTGAAACTGTTTTTTTATTTACACTTAAATTTTATTGACATTTAAGTTCGACAAACAGAGGAAGCCAGAAGTTAAAGTTATGGAGAAGAGTGCGTGCAAAAAATATGACTAAAGTTGTGAAACTGTATTTTTATTTACACTTGAATTTTATTGACGGTTTTGTTCGACAAACAGAAGAAGTCTGAAGCAAGTTTAAGTGAAAAAAGTATGACTAAAGTTGTGAAACTGTATTTTTATTTACACTTACATTTTATTGACAGTTTTGTTCGACAAACAGAGGAAGTCTGAAGCTAAAGTTATGCAGAAGTTTAAGTGCAAAAAATATGACTGAAGTTGTCAAGCTGTATTTTTATTTACACTTAAATTTTATTGACATTTAAGTTCGACAAACAGAGGAAGTCAGAAGTTAAAGTTATGGAGAAGAGTAAGTGCAAAAAATATGACTAAAGTTGTGAAACTGTGTTTTTATCTAAACTTAAATTTTATTGACAGTTTAGTTCGACAAACAGAAGAAGTCTGAAGCAAGTTTAAGTGAAAAAAATATGACTAAAGTTGTGAAACTGTATTTTTATTTACACTTACATTTTATTGACAGTTTTGTTCGACAAACAGAGGAAGTCTGAAGCTAAAGTTATGGAGAAGTTTAAGTGCAAAAAATATGACTAAAGTTGTGAAACTGTATTTTTATTTACACTTAAATTTTATTGACAGTTTAGTTCGACAAACAGAAGAAGTCTGAAGCAAGATTAAGTTAAAAAAATATGACTAAAGTTGTGAAACTGTATTTTTATTTACACTTGAATTTTATTGACAATTAAGTTCCACAAAGAGAAGAAGTCTGAAGCTAAAGTTATGGAGAAGTTTAAGTGCAAAAAATATGACTAAAGTTGTCAAGCTGTTTTTTTATTTACACTTAAATTTTATTGACATTTAAGTTCGACAAACAGAAGAAGTCTGAAGCAAGTTTAAGTGAAAAAAATATGACTAAAGTTGTGAAACTGTATTTTTATTTACACTTACATTTTATTGACAGTTTTGTTCGACAAACAGAGGAAGTCTGAAGCTAAAGTTATGGAGAAGTTTAAGTGCAAAAAATATGACTAAAGTTGTGAAACTGTGTTTTTATGTACACTTAAATTTTATTGACAGTTTAGTTCAACAAACAGAGGAAGTCTGAAGCTAAAGTTATGGAGAAGAGTAAGTGCAACAAATATGACTAAAGTTGTGAAACTGTGTTTTTATCTACACTTAAATTGTATTGACAGTTTTGTTCGACAAACAGAATAACTCTGAGGCTAAATTTATGGAGAAGTTTAAGTGCAAAAAATATGACTAAAGTTGTGAAACTGTGTTTTTATCTACACTTAAATTTTATTGACAGTTTAGTTCCACAAACAGAGGAAGTCTGAAGCTAAAGTTATGGAGAAGTTTAAGTGCAAAAAATATGACTAAAGTTGTGAAACTGTATTTTTATTTACACTTAAATTTTATTGACAGTTTAGTTCGACAAACAGAAGAAGTCTGAAGCAAGATTAAGTTAAAAAAATATGACTAAAGTTGTGAAACTGTATTTTTATTTACACTTGAATTTTATTGACAATTAAGTTCCACAAAGAGAAGAAGTCTGAAGCTAAAGTTATGGAGAAGTTTAAGTGCAAAAAATATGACTAAAGTTGTCAAGCTGTTTTTTTATTTACACTTAAATTTTATTGACATTTAAGTTCGACAAACAGAAGAAGTCTGAAGCAAGTTTAAGTGAAAAAAATATGACTAAAGTTGTGAAACTGTATTTTTATTTACACTTACATTTTATTGACAGTTTTGTTCGACAAACAGAGGAAGTCTGAAGCTAAAGTAATGGAGAAGTTTAAGTGCAAAAAATATGACTAAAGTTGTGAAAGTGTATTTTATTTACACTTAAATTTTATTGACAGTTTAGTTCGACAAACAGAAGAAGTCTGAAGCAAGTTTAAGTGAAAAAAATATGACTAAAGTTGTGAAACTGTAATTTTATTTACACTTAAATTGTATTGACAGTTTAGTTCGACAAACAGAGGAAGTCTGAAGCTAAAGTTATGGAGAAGTTTAAGTGCAAAAAATATGACTAAATTTGTGAAACTGTGTTTTTATTTAGACTTAGATTTTATTGACTGTTTAGTTCAACAAACAGAGGAAGTCTGAAGCTAAAGTTATGGAGAAGTTTAAGTGCAAAAAATATGACTAAATTTGTGAAACTGTGTTTTTATTTAGACTTAGAATTTATTGACAGTTTAGTTCGACAAACAGAGGAAGTCTGAAGCTAACGTTATGGAGAAGTTTAAGTGCAAAAAATATGACTAAAGTTGTCAACTTTTATTTTTATTTACCGTATTTCCTTGAAAAGCCGCCGGGGCGCTAATTAATTTAAAACCTCTTCTCACTCCTGCGCTTACCAAAAGCATGCGGGATAGGCAAGCATGCGCTAACTATTTTAAAACCTCTTTTCACTCCGGCGCTTACCTTATCATGAAAAGCACATTTAATTAAAAAAAAAATGTTATTATTGTCTTACCTTTACTTATAAATGAGTGCATGTGCAGCTGCTTCTGATCAAAAGCATTGTTTATCTTTCTTCTTTCAAATGACTGAAATCAGCTTCCTCCATTTTGAAAAGGATGACAGGGGAAGTGTCACTTGTAACGTGACGAGTTTGACCCGGCGGAAATTCTAGGCATATGCTAATTATTTCGCGAAACGAGTTTGACGAATACTATATTCCCGGCCAGGCCTGGCCCTAACCAATCTGGCGCCCTAGGCAAGATTTTAGGTGGCGCCCCCCCACATCGGCAGTGAAGAAACCGAATAGCTTTGTCTTTGACCTTTTTTGTTTACTTAAAGAAAGCAAATTAACATATTATATGAGAATGTTATGTTATGATTATCTTTAACCGAATCACAGCAGTGCTCAAATTAAAAAAACAGCATTCCCTCTCATGTGATATTGCTTAATTTACATGAATGATGTGCACTTTAACAACTAGGCTTACAACTATACCTAATATATAAAGGGGTGGAAAAGTGACTATTACCTGCAGGGCAAACATTAGCTAACCAGAAGGCAATAACAATGTCAACAAAAAACACCTGCTTAAAAGATCTAATACAAATGTCCCTGAGGAATGTAAGGTGGGAGTACTGTAATTACCTAACGTTACATTATTATTTTCCATAACAATTTAGCCCCCTCCACAATATTAACCCGACGTTAAAACAGAACTAGCTATTTATTGATTAGCAATTGCCGAATCATGTAATATTAGCTTAATGCTAAAAAGCCAGGTTACTATCACATTCTGTAACAGACAAATAATTTCATGTAGGCTAACGTTACCTACCTGCTACCTCTGTCTTTTTCTCGTTTCCCCTCTTCTTTTCTCTTTTTTCTTCCCTGGGCACCTGACGGTTTTGGCCGTTTTGACATCTTGTGTTGATTTTTTGATGTGGTGACGTCCAAAAAAAGTCATGATACGGGAAGGGAGGGGGGCGCACCGTGCGGGGGTAGGGGGGGCGTAATGTTGTAACAAATAATATTTCTATTAAATAGGCTTTACTTTGCATTTTAATTAACGTGGGATTATTTTTTGTATTTAGAAATAATAGTACCAACTTTTTTTTTTCTTTTTTTTTTTTCTCTCCAACATTTGTGGCACTGACGTGGCGCCCCCTGATGGACGGCGCCCTTAACATTTGCCTATACGGCCTATGCCACGGGCCGGCCCTGTTCCCGGCGGCAATTCAAGGAAATACGGTACACTTAAATTTTATTGACAGTTTAGTTCGACAAACAGAATAAGTCTGAGGCTAAAATAATGGAGAAGTTTAAGTGCAAAAAATATGACTAAAGTTGTGAAACTGTAATATTATTTACTGTGCCACAATAGCACACTAACTGGATAAACGTCATGATAATAGAACAACATTGCGGTGTAA
>NC_084757.1:37068572-37101072 GCF_033978785.1 Entelurus aequoreus
GGTTCTACGGTGGTACTAGAATAGTTGTAGTAGGGTTGTACGGTGGTACTAGTATAGTTGTAGTAGGGTTGTATGGTGGTACTAGTATAGTTGTAGTAGGGGTGTACGGTGGTACTAGTATAGTTGTAGTAGGGTTGTCCGGTGGTACTGGTATAGTTGTAGTAGGGTTCTACGGTGGTACTAGTATAGTTGTAGTAGGGTTATATGGTGGTACTAGTATAGTTGTAGTAGGGTTGTATGGTGGTACTAGTATAGTTGTAGTAGGGTTCTACGGTGGTACTAGAATAGTTGTAGTAGGGTTGTACGGTGGTACTAGTATAGTTGTAGTAGGGTTGTATGGTGGTACTAGTATAGTTGTAGTAGGGGTGTACGGTGGTACTAGTATAGTTGTAGTAGGGTTGTACGGTGGGACTAGTGTAGTTGTAGTAGGGTTCTACGGTGGTACTAGTATAGTTGTAGTAGGGTTGTACGGTGGTACTAGTATAGTTGTAGTAGGGTTGTACGGTGATACTAGTATAGTTGTAGTAGAGTTGTATGGTGGTACTAGTATAGTTGTAGTAGGGTTGTACGGTGGTACTAGTACAGTTGTAGTAGGGTTGTATGGTGGTACTAGTGTAGTTGTAGTAGGGTTGTATGGTGGTACTAGTATAGTTGTAGTATGGTTGTACAGTGGTACTAGTATAGTTGTAGTAGGGTTGTACGGTGGTTCTAGTATAGTGGTAGTTGGGTTGTACAGTGGTAGTAGTATAGCTGTAGTAGGGTTGTACGGTGGTGCTAGTATAGCTGTAGTAAGGTTGTACGGTGGTACTAGTATAGTTGTAGTAGGGTTGTACGGTGGTACTAGTATGATTGTAGTAGGGTTGTACAGTGGTACTAGTATAGTTGTAGTAGGGTTGTATGGTGGTACTAGAATAGTTGTAGTAGGGTTGTATGGTGGTACTAGAATAGTTGTAGTAGAGTTCTACGGTGGTACTAGTGTAGTTGTAGTAGGGTTCTACGGTGGTACTAGTATAGTTGTAGTAGGGTTGTACGGTGGTACTAGTAGAGTTGTAGTAGGGTTGTCCGGTGGTACTGGTATAGTTGTGGTAGGGTTGTATGGTGGTACTACTATAGTTGTAGTAGGGTTGTACGGTGGTACTGGTACAGTTGTAGTAGGGTTGTACGGTGGTACTGGTATAGTTGTGGTAGGGTTGTACGGTGATACTACTATAGTTGTAGTAGGGGTGTATGGTGGTACTACTATAGTTGTAGTAGGGTTGTACGGTGGTACTGGTATAGTTGTAGTAGGGTTGTACAGTGGTACTAGTATAGTTGTAGTAGGGTTGTACGGTGGTACCAGTATAGTTGTAGTAGTGTTATACGGTGGTACTAGTATAGTTGTAGTATAGTTGTATGGTGGTACTAGTATAGTTGTAGTGGGGTTGTACGGTGGTACTAGTACAGTTGTAGTAGGGTTGTATGGTGGTACTAGTGTAGTTGTAGTAGGGTTGTATGGTGGTACTAGTATAGTTGTAGTATGGTTGTACAGTGGTACTAGTATAGTTGTAGTATGGTTGTACAGTGGTACTAGTATAGTTGTAGTAGGGTTGTACGGTGGTTCTAGTATAGTTGTAGTAGGGTTGTACGGTGGTACTAGTATAGCTGTAGTAGGGTTGTACGGTAGTGCTAGTATAGCTGTAGTAAGGTTGTACGGTGGTACTAGTATAGTTGTAGTAGGGTTGTAAGGTGGTATGAGTATAGTTGTAGTAGGGTTATACAGTGGTACTAGTATAGTTGTAGTAGGGTTATACAGTGGTACTAGTATAGTTGTAGTAGTGTTGTGCGGTGGTACTAGTAGAGTTGCAGTAGGGTTGTATGGTGGTACTAGTATAGTTGTAGTAGGGTTGTATGGTGGTGCTAGTATAGTTGTATTATAGTTGTAGTAGAGTTGTACGGTGGTACTAGTATAGTTGTAGTAGAGTTGTACGGTGGTACTAGTATAGTTGTAGTAGGGTTGTACGGTGGTACTAGTATAGTTGTAGTAGGGTTGTACGTTGGTACTAGTATAGTTGTAGTAGGGTTGTACGGTGGTACTAGTATAGTTGTAGTAGAGTTGTATGGTGGTACTAGTATAGTTGTAATAGGGTTGTATGGTGCTACTAGTATAGTTGTAGTAGGGTTGTACGGTGGTACTATTATAGTTGTAATAGGGTTGTATGGTGCTACTAGTATAGTTGTAGTAGAGTTGTACGGTGGTACTAGTATAGTTGTAGTAGGGTTGTACGGTGGTACTAGTATAGCTGTAGTAGAGTTGTACGGTGGTACTAGTATAGTTGTAGTAGGGTTGTACGGTGGTACTAGTATAGTTGTAGTAGGGTTGTATGGTGCTACTAGTATAGTTATAGTTGAGTTGTACGGTGGTACTAGTATAGTTGTAGTAGAGTTGTACGGTGGTACTAGTATAGTTGTAGTAGGGTTGTATGGTGCTACTAGTATAGTTGTAGTAGAGTTGTACGGTGGTACTAGTATAGTTGTAATAGGGTTGTATGGTGCTACTAGTATAGTTGTAGTAGAGTTGTACGGTGGTACACACACAGTACTTACAAGCAGACACAGTGTATAGACAGAAAAGGGAGAACGAATGCATTTTGGTGTAAAAAGTAAAGATAAAGGTGAAGTTATAACACTGAAACACCCTCAGGAAGAGCTGCTCTAAGACATGGCTAGCTAGCTAGTGGCTAACGCCCATCCGCAGTGTTTTAGCTACTTCTAAATCACTAATCCTGGCCTCCATCCGTCCTTCCATTTTCTACCGCTTGTCCCTTTTTGGGGTCGCGGGGGTTCGCTGGAGCCTATCTCAGCTGCATTCGGGCGGAAGGCGGCGTACACCCTGGACAAGTCGCCACTTGCGATTGGATACTCACTTTGGAGTGACAAGTGAGTATCCAATCTCAGTCGTTGCTGGGCTTTCTTTATTGTTTGTTGGGTGTTGTGATCCCAGGTGAGGTCCTCGCTGATGTGGGTCCCGAGGAATTTAAAGGTTTTCACCCTGTCCACCTCCGTCCCCCCTATGTACAGAGGTGTGTAGTGGGTACTACTTCTTTGTGGGTCAATAATCATCTCCTTGGTCTTGTCTGTGTTCAAGGAGAGATTATTATCCTGACACCAGGCCACCAGTTCCGCTACCTCCCTTCTGTACGCTGCCTCAGCTCCCCCGGTGATCAGTCCGACGACCGTAGTATCATCTGCAAACTTGATGATACTGGTGTTGTTCTGGGAGGCCACACAGTCGTGTGTGAAGAGGGTGTGCAAAGGGGGCTCAGCACGCAGCCTTGGGGGGTCCCTGTGCTTAGAACTTTTGTGCCTGATGTCTGGTTGCTGACTCTGACTGACTGGGGCCGGTTTGTGAGAAAGTTCGGCACCCAGTCACAGAGAGCCGGTGTCAGACCAACAGTGAGGAGTTTAGCAGTGAGTTTTTGTGGGATGACCGTATTAAAAGCAGAGCTGTAGTCGAATAATAGCCTGGCATAGGTGTCTTTGTCCTCCAAGTGGGTGAGGGTGGTGTGGATGACGGTGTTGACTGCATCCTCAGTGGACCGGTTCTGCCGGTAGGCAAACTGTATAGGGTCCAGTGTGTCTGGGATGGTCTTCTTGATGTGTGACATGACTATCCTCTCGAAGCACTTCATCACTATTGGGGTGAGTGCAACGGGGCGATAGTCATTCAGACAGGTCACAGTGTTTTTCTTTGGCAGGGGCACAATGGTGGTGGTCTTGAAGCAGGTGGGCACAACAGTTTGAGCTAGTGACAAGTTGTATATGTCAGCAAGTACGTCAGCCAGCTCTGATGAACAGACCCTGAGGGCCCGGCCAGGGATGTTGTCTGGGCCGGCTGCCTTCCGTGGGTTTGTTCTCCTCAGAACTGTACGTACCTCTGCTGTTGTCACAGTGAGTGGTGGGTCCTGCGTGCGCTCCGTGGTCAGAACCCCTCTCTGTTGGTCGGTGTTGAGGACCTCGAAGCGGGCGTAGAACTCATTCAGCTCATCTGGCAGTGAGAGTTGGCTGTTTGTGACGCCCCTAGTCCCCTGCTTGTAGTCTGTGATGTGTTGCAGGCCTTGCCACATGCCCCAGGAATCTGTGGTGGAGTAGAATCCCTCCACCTTTAGTCTGTATTGTCCCTTGGCCTTGCTGATGGATTTACGCAGGTCATATCTGGGCTTCTTGTATTCCTCAGCGTTGCCTGAGACAAATGCAGTGGAGCGGGCATGTAGCTTGGACCGAACATCACAGTTAATCCAGGGTTTTTGGTTTGGGTATATCTTGTATTGTTTTGTGAGCACAATGTTTTCCACACATGTGCTGATGTAGCCACTTACACTGGAAGCATATTCCTCTATGTCCACAGTACCGTCATCCCTCTGAGCAGCAGTTTTGAACATGTCCCAGTCTGTACTCCCAAAGCAGTCCTGGAGCACTAGTTCAGTGTCTTCATTCCACACTTTAACAGTATTACCCACCTGGGGGAGGGGGGGGGGGGGGGGCTTGCTCGAGGCGCGGTCTGTACACTGGATATAGAAAAGCGGAGATGTGATCAGATAGTCCAAAGTGTGGTCTGGGTACAGCCTTGTAGGCTCCCCTCACGTTGTAGTACACCTGGTCCAGAGTGTTTTTCTCCCTCGTAGGAAAGTTGACATACTGATGGTATTTGGGGAGGACACTCTTTAGGTTTCGGCGGTTAAAATCCCCAGCTACCGTGAACGCAGAATCAGGGTGTGTGGTCTCTTGTTTACTGATGATGTCATGCAGCAGCCCCAGCGCTGTTGTGGAGTCCGCCCGTGGCGGGATGTAAACAGACAGTATAAACACTGCACTGGACTCCCTTGGCAGGTAAAAGGGTCTAAATTTCACCATCAAAAACTCAACGTTGTCCGAGCAGTGTCTTTCAACCTCCTGTATAAACATACTCCTCCATCACAGTGTGGTTCCCCGGTGCCACAGTCCAGGATAAGCATGGACTTCAGCGCATGGTACGTGCTGCTGAGAAAGTGATTGGCTGCAAGCTCCCATCCCTCCAGGACCTGTCCTCCTCCAGGACCACGAGGCGCATGGGTCGGATCACAGCTGACTCTTCTCACCCTGGACACAAACTATTCTCCCCTCTCCCCTCAGGCAGGAGACTACGGTCCATCCAGACCCACACCTCCCGCCACCTGAACAGTTTTTTCCCCTCGGCCATCAGGCACATGAACAATAACAAGATCTGATAGCTCAGTTACAGCTCTCTTTATTACCTATTCTGTGTTATATGTGTTTTATGTTGAACGATTACACCAAGAAAAATTCCTAGTTTGTGAACCCGTTCTCAAACTATGGCAATAAAAACTATTCTGATTCTGACTCCGATTGTGTGTTAGAATAATTATGTATATATTATCACACTAACTTTAGTATGCTTAAAGTCCGTTGCTTTAGTTATTAGCTATTGTGCTCAAGTTAAGCTTTTCTAATCTATGCAAGGACAAAACTTCTTGTCTGAGGGGTGGCCTCAGCCACAGATGTTATCTTTGTTTTAGCCCGCTAACAGCCAAGGACTTCAACGGCCTCAGTGATGTTGACTATGGAACTCTGAATAAATAGAGGGACGCAGGAGCTGAACCTTAGAGCGTAGGGCGAGACTGTGACTCCGTAATATCGCTAAAATTCGTTCCATCTTGTCCACTAGCAACACTGAGATCATTATTCATGCGTTCGTTACGTCTCGTCTCGATTACTGTAACGTTTTATTTTCGGGTCTCCCTATGTCTAGCATTAAAAGATTACAGTTGGTACAAAATGCGGCTGCTAGACTTTTGACCAAAACAAGAACGTTTGATTATATTACGCCTATACTGGCTCACCTGCACTGGCTTCCTGTGCACTTAAGATGTGACTTTAAGGTGTTACTACTTACGTATAAAATACTACACGGTTTAGCTCCAGCCTATCTCGCCGATTGTATTGTACCATATGTCCCGGCAAGAAATCTGCGTTCAAAGAACTCCGGCTTATTAGTGATTCCCAGAGCCAAAAAAAAGTCTGCGGGCTATAGAGCGTTTTCTATTCGGGCTCCAGTACTCTGGAATGCCCTCCCGGTAACAGTTAGAGATGCTACCTCAGTAGAAGCATTTAAGTCCCATCTTAAGGCTCATTTGTATACTCTAGCCTTTAAATAGACCCCCTTTTTAGACCAGTTGATCTGCCGTTTGTTTTCTTCTCTCCTCTGCTCCCCTCTCCCTCGGGAAGGGGAGTTGCACAGGTCCGGTGGCCATGGATGAAGTGCTGACTGTCCAGAGTCGGGACCCCGGGTGGACCGCTAGCCTGTGAATCGGTTGGGGACATCTCTGCGCTGCTGACCCGTCTCCGCTCGGGACGGTTTCCTGCTGGCCCCACTATGGACTGGACTCTCGCTGATGTGTTGGATCCCCTGTGGACTGGACTTTCACAATATTATGTCAGACCCACTCGACATCCATTGCTTTCGGTCTCCCCTAGATGGGGGGGGGGGGGGTTACCCACATATGCGGTCCTCTCCAAGGTTTCTCATAGTCATTCACACCGACGTCCCATTGGGGTGAGTTTTTCCTTGCCCGTATGTGGGCTCTGTACCGAGGATGTCGTTGTGGCTTGTGCAGCCCTTTGAGACACTTGTGATTTAGGGCTATATAAATAAACATTGATTGATTGATTGATTGATTGACTAAGTGTGCAGCTCCATGCGTTCTCCTTATGAGCTAAATTGAACTCTGTCTCTGCATGATTCCTTGCTTTTTGTCTGATTTCATTGGCAACACTAAATTTGCCCTAGTGTGTGAATGTGAGTGTGAATGTTGTCTGTCTATGTGTTGGCCCTGCGATGAGGTGGCGACTTGTCCAGGGTGTACCCCGCCTTCCGCCCAATTGTAGCTGAGATAGGCTCCAGCGCCCCCCGCGACCCCGAAGGGAATAAGCGGTAGGAAATGGATGGATGGATAATAGATGTCATCAGTGTTTGAACCTGACATTGTGGTAGCACTACTTCCTGGTTGAAGGATGGGCGGTGCTCAAATCCCTCGCTGAAATGTGCTGACTTTGCAGTAAGAGTAGTTCTTGTGTCATCCCAGCGACACATCCCCACTGATTTGGAACTATTGCATTCATTTAAATAAACAATTTTCCATGCTTACATCTCATTGTGCAACATGTGAAGGTCGCACGATATAAGTGCTTTGAGAAAGTATATTAACACTTTTTCCCACTGATTTGGAACTATTACATTAATCCTAATATTTATATATAATAATTTTCCGTGCTTACATCTCATTGTGCAACATGTGAAGGTCGCCCAATATAAGTGCTTTGAGAAAGCATATAAACACTTTTTCCCACTGATTTGGAACTATTACATTAATTCTAATATTTATATATAATAATTTTCCGTGCTTACATCTCATTGTGCAACATGTGAAGGTCGCCCAATATAAGTGCTTGGAAAAGCATATAAACACTTTTTAATAATAATAATAATAATGGATTAGATTTATATAGCGCTTTTTCTAGACACTCAAAGCGCTTCACAGAGAAGTGAGAACCCATCATTCATATTTACAACTCATTCATTCATCATTCATTCTCCGGTGTGAGCGGCACCGGGGGCAAGGGTGAAGTGTCCTGCCCAAGGACACAACGGCAGCGATTTTGGATGGTAAGAGGCGGGGAGCGAACCTGCAACCCTCAGGTTTCTGGCACGGTTGCTCTACCCACTACGCCATACCGCCCTTTTTCCCACTGATTTGGAACTATTACATTAATCCTAATATTTATATATAATAATTTTCCGTGCTTACATCTCATTGTGCAACATGTGAAGGTCGCCCAATATAAGTGCTTGGAAAAGCATTTAAACACTTTTTCCCACTGATTTGGAACTATTACATTAATTTTAATATTTATATATAATACTTTTCCGTGCTTACATCTCATTGTGCAACATGTGAAGGTCGCCCAATATAAGTGCTTGGAAAAGCATATAAACACTTTTTCCCACTGATTTGGAACTATTACATTAATCCTAATATTTATATATAATAATTTTCCGTGCTTACATCTCATTGTGCAACATGTGAAGGTCGCACGATATAAGTGCTTTGAGAAAGCATATAAACACTTTTTCCCACTGATTTGGAACTATTACATTAATTCTAATATTTATATATTTAATAACAATTTTCCATGCTTACATCTCATTGTGCAACATGTGAAGGTCGCACGATATAAGTGCTTTGAGAAAGCATATAAACACTTTTTCCCACTGATTTGGAACTATTACATTAATCCTAATATTTATATATAATAATTTTCCGTGCTTACATCTCATTGTGCAACATGTGAAGGTCGCACAATATAAGTGCTTGGAAAAGCATATAAACACTTTTTCCCACTGATTTGGAACTATTACATTAATTCTAATATTTATATATTTAATAACAATTTTCCATGCTTACATCTCATTGTGCAACATGTGAAGGTCGCCCAATATAAGTGCTTGGAAAAGCATATAAACACTTTTTCCCACTGATTTGGAACTATTACATTAATTCTAATATTTATATATTTAATAACAATTTTCCATGCTTACATCTCATTGTGCAACATGTGAAGGTTGCCCAATATAAGTGCCTGGAAAAGCATATAAACACTTTTTCCCACTGATTTGGAACTATTACATTAATCCTAATATTTATATATAATAATTTTCCGTGCTTACATCTCATTGTGCAAAATGTGAAGGTCGCACGAAAAAAGTGCTTTGAGAAAGCATATAAACACTTTTTCCCACTGATTTGGATCTATTACATTAATTCTAATATTTATATATTTAATAACAATTTTCCGTGCTTACATCTCATTGTGCAACATGTGAAGGTCGCCCGATATAAGTGTTTACGTGCTTTGATGAGCACTTTTCCCACAGCAAGTGTCAGCATGTGTGATCACCCTAAGAGAGCGATCTCACATGAAAGGTCGCCGAGTGTGTCCCCGCCACGACGTACGCCTCGTGATGACACTCGGATGCGTGTAATGTGCTTCGGAGAGACGGCGCCATTTTGAGGCGGGGACGGGTTGTTTTTTTTTTGTGGTTTTTTTTTTGCAGCTCCAGCAGCAGACAAGTGCGGATAAGCGTTTGGCTCTTTTTCTTTCTTCTTCTCTTTTTCTCCACTTAAGCTGTGCAAACGGGCCCCGGGGGGGCCTGCGGAACAACCCCGACCCTTGTGTCTCCTCTCCCAATCCAAGATTAGCCTGTCTTCTTGTCTTAATCCAGCAGAAATGCTGCATCCTGACTCCAACACCTCTCCACAATTACCGCAGCCCGTAATCCCCCCCGCCTGCCTGCCGCTTTAAGAGGGTAAAGATCAGGACTCATCCCCCCCGGCCTCGCAGAGTGTCTGTGGAAATCACAGAATGAGTAAGCCTGCTGACGGCTTATTAACGCCGCTCTCTTCAGCGCCGGTCACTCCTTAAGTGTACGCCGCTGGATTAGAAGGATTTGCTTGTAGCTCAGGTCGGCCGGCAAAAAGACCGGAAGGTTCTCAGGCCGCTCTCGGGTCGCCTCGTGCCCAAGGTCGATGGTCGGGATGATACGCCGCGCAACGCCGGGCTCCGCTCCTTTCCGCGCCGGCGCCCGCCGATCTCAGAAAGACTTTTCCTTCTTCTTGGTTTCTCAGCTTGCTAGTTAAGGCCGTGGCTCCTCCCTCCAGTTATTCATGATAACTCCCAGCTGGCATAATGGAAATGAATAGGACTAAATAATCCACAAAGTCAAAAGCCACGGTATACAATGCAACATACTTGTTGAAGGTGCTGCGTAACGTCTTTGCTCCTCCCACCGGTTATTAATAATAACTCCCAGGTTGGAAAATGTGAAAAAAAAAAGGGATCAAATAAATATAGAAAGCAAGGAATCCACAAAGTCAAAAACCACAGTGCCAAATGTGGGAATGCAACATACTTGTCGAACAAATCATTGTTTGCTTCTCCCACCAGTTATTAATGATAACCTTTAACGAGATTAAAATAAATAAATAGGACTCAAATGCAAATAAAAGGTTAAAAAAAATCCACAAAGTCAAAGGCCACGGTGCCAAACGCGGGAATGCAACATACTTGTCGAACATATAATGTGTTTACTCCTCCCACCAGTTATTAATGATAACCTTTCACTACTTTAAAAGAAATAAATAGGACTCAAATGCAAATAAAGGGTAAGTAATCCACAAAGTCAAAAGCCACGGTATACAATGCAACATACTTGTTGAAAGTGCTGTATAATGTCTTTGCTTCCACCACCAGTTATTGATGATAACCTTTAACTAGTTTAAATTAAATAAATGGGACTCAAATGCAAATAAAAGGTAAATAGTGCAAAAAGTCATAAGCCACAGTGCCAAACGCGGGAATGTAACATACTTGTCCAACATATAATGTGTTTACTTCTCCCACCAGTTATTAATGATAACCTTTCACTACTTTAAAAGAAATAAATAGGACTCAAATGCAAATAAAGGGTAAATAATCCACAAAGTCAAAAGCCACGGTGCCAAATGTGGGAATGCAACATACTTGTCGAACATGTATTATGTTTGATCCTCCCACCAGTTATTGATGATAACCTTTAACGAGATTAAAATAAATAAATAGGACTCAAATGCAAATAAAAGGTAAAAAAAATCCACAAAGTCAAAGGCCACGGTGCCAAACGCGGGAATGCAACATACTTGTCAAACATATGATGTGTTTACTTCTCCCACCAGTTATTAATGATAACCTTTCACTACTTTAAAAGAAATAAATAGGACTCAAATGCAAATAAAGGGTAAATAATCCACAAAATTAATTAGCCACAGTATACAATGCAACATACTTGTTGAAGGTGCTGCGTAACGTCTTTGCTCCTCCCACCGGTTATTAATAATAACTCCCGGTTGGAAAATGTGAAAAAAAAGGGATCAAATAAATATAGAAAGCAAGGAATCCACAAAGTCAAAAACCACAGTGCCAAATGTGGGAATGCAACATACTTGTTGAACATATCATTGTTTGCTTCTCCCACCAGTTATTAATGATAACCTTTAACTATTTTAAAATAAATAAATAGGACTTAAAAGGGAAATAAAAGGTAGATAATCCACAAAGTCAAAGGCCACGGTGCCAAACGCAGGAAATGCAACATACTTGTTGAACAATATAATGTGTTTGCTTCTCCCACCAGTTATTAATGATAACCTTAAACTAGTTTAAAATAAATAAATAGGACTCAAATGGAAATAAAAGGTAAATAATCCACAAAGTCAAAAGCCACGGTATACAATGCAACGTACTTGTTTAACGTGCTGTATAATGTCTTTGCTTCCACCACCAGTTATTGATGATAACCTTTAACTAGTTTAAAAATAAATAAATAGGACTCAAATGCAAATAAAGGGTAAGTAATCCACAAAGTCAAAAGCCACAGTGCCAAACGCGGGAATGTAACATACTTGTCCAACATATAATGTGTTTACTTCTCCCACCAGTTATTAATGATAACCTTTAACGAGATTAAAATAAATAAATAGGACTCAAATGCAAATAAAAGGTAAAAAATCCACAAAGTCAAAAGCCACAGTGCCAAAAGCGGGAATGCAACATACTTGTCGAACATATATTATGTTTGATCCTCCCACCAGTTATTGATGATAACCTTTAACGAGATTAAAATAAATAAATAGGACTCAAATGCAAATAAAAGGTAAAAAATCCACAAAGTCAAAAGCCACGGTATAAAATGCAACACACTTGTTGAAAGTGCTGCATAATGTCTTTGCTTCCACCACCAGTTATTGATGATAACCTTTAACTAGTTTAAATTAAATAAATGGGACTCAAATGCAAATAAAAGGTAAATAGCGCAAAAAGTCAAAAGCCACAGTGCCAAACGCGGGAATGCAACATACTTGTCAAACATATAATGTGTTTACTTCTCCCACCAGTTATCAATGATAACCTTTAACTACTTTAAAATAAATAAATATGACTCAAATGTAAATAAAGGGTAAGTAATCCACAAAGTCAAAAGCCACGGTGCCAAATGTGGGAATGCAACATACTTGTCGAACATGTATTATGTTGGATCCTCCCACTAGTTATTGATGATAACCTTTAACGAGATTAAAATAAATAAATAGGACTCAAATGCAAATAAAAGGTAAAAAAAATCCACAAAGTCAAAGGCCACGGTGCCAAACGCGGGAATGCAACATACTTGTCGAACATATAATGTGTTTACTTCTCCCACCAGTTATTAATGATAACCTTTCACTACTTTAAAAGAAATAAATAGGACTCAAATGCAAATAAAGGGTAAATAATCCACAAAATTAAAAGCCACGGTATACAATGCAACATACTTGTTGAAGGTGCTGCGTAACGTCTTTGCTCCTCCCACCGGTTATTAATAATAACTCCCGGTTGGAAAATGTGAAAAAAAAAGGGATCAAATAAATATAGAAAGCAAGGAATCCACAAAGTCAAAAACCACAGTGCCAAATGTGGGAATGCAACATACTTGTCGAACATATCATTGTTTGCTTCTCCCACCAGTTATTAATGATAACCTTTAATTATTTTAAAATAAATAAATAGGACTTAAAAGGGAAATAAAAGGTAGATAATCCACAAAGTCAAAGGCCACGGTGCCAAACGCGGGAATGCAACATACTTGTCGAACATATAATGTGTTTACTTCTCCCACCAGTTATTAATGATAACCTTTCACTACTTTAAAAGAAATAAATAGGACTCAAATGCAAATAAAGGGTAAGTAATCCACAAAGTCAAAAGCCACGGTATACAATGCAACATACTTGTTGAACGTGCTGTATAACGTCTTTGCTTCCTCCACCAGTTATTGATGATAACCTTTAACTAGTTTAAAAATAAATAAATAGGACTCAAATGCAAATAAAGGGTAAGTAATCCACAAAGTCAAAAGCCACAGTGCCAAACGCGGGAATGTAACATACTTGTCCAACATATAATGTGTTTACTTCTCCCACCAGTTATTAATGATAACCTTTAACGAGATTAAAATAAATAAATAGGACTCAAATGCAAATAAAAGGTAAAAAATACACAAAGTCAAAAGCCACGGTGCAAAATGTGGGAGTGCAACATACTTGTCGAACATATATTATGTTTGATCCTCCCACCAGTTATTGATGATAACCTTTAACGAGATTAAAATAAATAAATAGGACTCAAATGCAAATAAAAGGTAAAAATCCACAAAGTCAAAAGCCACGGTATAAAATGCAACACACTTGTTGAAAGTGCTGTATAATGTCTTTGCTTCCACCACCAGTTATTGATGATAACCTTTAACTAGTTTAAATAAAATAAATGGGACTCAAATGCAAATAAAAGGTAAATAGTGCAAAAAGTCAAAAGCCACAGTGCCAAACGCGGGAATGCAACATACTTGTCAAACATATAATGTGTTTACTTCTCCCACCAGTTATTAATGATAACCTTTAACTACTTTAAAAGAAATAAATATGACTCAAATGTAAATAAAGGGTAAGTAATCCACAAAGTCAAAAGCCACGGTGCCAAATGTGGGAATGCAACATACTTGTCGAACATGTATTATGTTTGATCCTCCCACCAGTTATTGATGATAACCTTTAACGAGATTAAAATAAATAAATAGGACTCAAATGCAAATAAAGGGTAAAAAATCCACAAAGTCAAAGGCCACGGTGCCAAACGCGGGAATGCAACATACTTGTCGAACATATAATGTGTTTACTTCTCCCACCAGTTATTAATGATAACCTTTCACTACTTTAAAAGAAATATATAGGACTCAAATGCAAATAAAGGGTAAGTAATCCACAAAGTCAAAAGCCACGGTATACAATGCAACATACTTGTTGCATGTGCTGTATAATGTCTTTGCTTCCACCACCAGTTATTGATGATAACCTTTAACTAGTTTAAAAATAAATAAATAGGACTCAAATGCAAATAAAGGGTAAGTAATCCACAAAGTCAAAAGCCACAGTGCCAAACGCGGGAATGTAACATACTTGTCCAACATATAATGTGTTTACTTCTCCCACCAGTTATTAATGATAACCTTTAACGAGATTAAAATAAATAAATAGGACTCAAATGCAAATAAAAGGTAAAAAATCCACAAAGTCAAAAGCCACGGTGCCAAAAGCGGGAATGCAACATACTTGTCGAACATATATTATGTTTGATCCTCCCACCAGTTATTGATGATAACCTTTAACGAGATTAAAATAAATAAATAGGACTCAAATGCAAATAAAAGGTAAAGAAAATCCACAAAGTCAACGGCCACGGTGCCAAACGCGGGAATGCAACATACTTGTCGAACATATAATGTGTTTACTTCTCCCACCAGTTATTAATGATAACCTTACACTACTTTAAAAGAAATAAATAGGACTCAAATGCAAATAAAGGGTAAATAATCCACAAAATTAAAAGCCACGGTATACAATGCAACATACTTGTTGAAGGTGCTGCGTAATGTCTTTGCTCCTCCCACCGGTTATTAATAATAACTCCCGGTAGGAAAATGTGAAAAAAAGGGATCAAATAAATATAGAAAGCAAGGAATCCACAAAGTCAAAAACCACAGTGCCAAATGTGGGAATGCAACATACTTGTCGAACATATCATTGTTTGCTTCTCCCACCAGTTATTAATGATAACCTTTAACTAATTTTGAATAAATAAATAGGACTTAAAAAGGAAATAAAAGGTAGATAATCCACAAAGTCAAAGGCCACGGTGCCAAACGCGGGAATGCAACATACTTGTTGAACATATAATGTGTTTGCTTCTCCCACCAGTTATTAATGATAACCTTAAACTAGTTTAAAAGAAATAAATAGGACTCAAATGGAAATAAAAGGTAAATAATCCACAAAGTCAAAAGCCACGGTATACAATGCAACATACTTGTTGAATGTGCTGTATAATGTCTTTGCTTCCACCACCAGTTATTGATGATAACCTTTAACTAGTTTAAATTAAATAAATGGGACTCAAATGCAAATAAAAGGTAAAAAAAATCCACAAAGTCAAAGGCCACGGTGCCAAACGCGGGAATGCAACATACTTGTTGAACATATAATGTGTTTACTTCTCCCACCAGTTATTAATGATAACATTTCACTACTTTAAAATAAATAAATAGGACTCAAATGCAAATAAAGGGTAAATAATCCACAAAATTAAAAGCCACGGTATACAATGCAACATACTTGTTGAAGGTGCTGCGTAACGTCTTTGCTCCTCCCACCGGTTATTAATAATAACTCCCGGTTGGAAAATGTGAAAAAAAAAGGGATCAAATAAATATAGAAAGCAAGGAATCCACAAAGTCAAAAACCACAGTGCCAAATGTGGGAATGCAACATACTTGTCGAACATATCATTGTTTGCTTCTCCCACCAGTTATTAATGATAACCTTTAACTAATTTTGAATAAATAAATAGGACTTAAAAGGGAAATAAAAGGTAGATAATCCACAAAGTCAAAGGCCACGGTGCCAAACGCAGGAATGCAACATACTTGTCGAACAATATAATGTGTTTGCTTCTCCCACCAGTTATTAATGATAACCTTTATCTAGTTTAAAAGAAATAAATAGGACTCAAATGCAAATAAAGGGTAAGTAATCCACAAAGTCAAAAGCCACGGTATACAATGCAACATACTTGTTGAACGTGCTGTATAATGTCTTTGCTTCCACCACCAGTTATTGATGATAACCTTTAACTAGTTTAAATTAAATAAATGGGACTCAAATGCAAATAAAAGGTAAATAGTGCAAAAAGTCAAAAGCCACAGTGCCAAACGCGGGAATGCAACATACTTGTCAAACATGTAATGTGTTTACTTCTCCCACCAGTTATTAATGATAACCTTTAACTACTTTAAAATAAATAAATATGACTCAAATGTAAATAAAGGGTAAGTAATCCACAAAGTCAAAAGCCACAGTGCCAAATGTGGGAATGCAACATACTTGTCGAACATATATTATGTTGGATCCTCCCACTAGTTATTGATGATAACCTTTAACGAGATTACAATAAATAAATAGGACTCAAATGCAAATAAAAGGTAAAAAATCCACAAAGTCAAAGGCCACGGTGCCAAACGCGGGAATGCAACATACTTGTCGAACATATAAAGTGTTTACTTCTCCCACCAGTTATTAATGATAACCTTTCACTACTTTAAAAGAAATAAATAGGACTCAAATGCAAATAAAGGGTAAGTAATCCACAAAGTTAAAAGCCACGGTATACAATGCAACATACTTGTTGAATGTGCTGTATAATGTCTTTGCTTCCACCACCAGTTATTGATGATAACCTTTAACTAGTTTAAAAATGGGGCGGTATAGCTCGGTTGGTAGAGTGGCCGTGCCATCAACCTGAGGGTTGCAGGTTCGATCCCCACTTCCGCCATCCTAGTCACTGCCGTTGTGTCCTTGGGCAAGACACTTTACCCACCTGCTCCCAGTGCCACCCACACTGGTTTAAATGTAACTTAGATATTGGGTTTTCACTATGTAAAGCGCTTTGAGTCACTAGAGAAAAGCGCTATATAAATATAATTCACTTCACTTCAAATAAATAAATAGGACTCAAATGCAAATAAAGGGTAAGTAATCCACAAAGTCAAAAGCCACAGTGCCAAACGCAGGAATGTAACATACTTGTCCAACATATAATGTGTTTACTTCTCCCACCAGTTATTAATGATAACCTTTAACGAGATTAAAATAAATAAATAGGACTCAAATGCAAATAAAAGGTAAAAAATCCACAAAGTCAAAAGCCACGGTGCAAAATGTGGGAATGCAACATACTTGTCGAACATGTATTATGTTTGATCCTCCCACCAGTTATTGATGATAACCTTTAACGAGATTAAAATAAATAAATAGGACTCAAATGCAAATAAAAGGTAAAAAATCCACAAAGTCAAAAGCCACGGTATAAAATGCAACACACTTGTTGAAAGTGCTGTATAATGTCTTTGCTTCCACCACCAGTTATTGATGATAACCTTTAACTAGTTTAAATTAAATAAATGGGACTCAAATGCAAATAAAAGGTAAATAGTGCAAAAAGTCAAAAGCCACAGTGCCAAACGCGGGAATGCAACATACTTGTCAAACATATAATGTGTTTACTTCTCCCACCAGTTATTAATGATAACCTTTAACTACTTTAAAACAAATAAATATGACTCAAATGTAAATAAAGGGTAAGTAATCCACAAAGTCAAAAGCCACGGTGCCAAATGTGGGAATGCAACATACTTGTCGAACATGTATTATGTTTGATCCTCCCACTAGTTATTGATGATAACCTTTAACGAGATTAAAATAAATAAATGGGACTCAAATGCAAATAAAAGGTAAAAAATCCACAAAGTCAAAGGCCACGGTGCCAAACGCGGGAATGCAACATACTTGTCGAACATATAATGTGTTTACTTCTCCCACCAGTTATTAATGATAACCTTTAACTACTTTAAAATTAATAAATAGGACTCAAATATAAATAAAGGGTAAGTAATCCACAAAGTCAAAAGTCACGGTGCCAAATGCAAGAATGCAACATGCTTTTCGAACATATAATGTGTTTACTCCTCCCACCAGTTATTAATGATAACCTTTAACTACCTTAAAATAAACAAATAGGACTCAAATGCAAATAAAGGGTAAATAATCCACAAAGTCAAAAGCCACGGTGGCAAATGCGGGAATGCAACATACTTGTTGAAGGTGCTGTATAATGTGTTTGCGCCTCCCACCAGTTATTAATGATAACCTTTAACAAGTTTCAAATAAATAAATATGACTCAAATACAAATAGGCAAGGCAAGGCAAGGCAACTTTATTTGTATAGCGCTTTTCATACACAAGGCAGACTCAAAGTGCTTCACAGACAACAAAGTGAAATGAAAGAAAATAAAAGCAAAATTAAAATGCAGACAATAAAAATAAAAACAGTGCAGACGTTAAAAGTTAAAAGATTAAAAGATTTAGCTGAAAGCTAAGGTGAACATAAAAGTCTTCAGTCTAGTTTTAAAAGTAGTGAGAGTTGGGGAGAGTCTGACATCTTCAGGAAGTTTATTCCAGCTATGTGTTGCATAGTGACTGAATGATGATCTCCCTTGATTTGAGTTTACTCTTGGAACCGCTAACAGATTGCTCTCAGAAGATCTTAGTGATCTAGAGGGCGTATATAGTGGGAGCATATCAGTGATATACTTGGGCCCTAGACCATGTAGTGATTTATATGTGAGCAGGAGGATTTTGAAATCTATTCTCTGATGTACAGGGAGCCAATGTAAGGATTTAAGAATTGCTGTAATGTGCTCACATTTTTTGGTCTTTGTTAGAACTCTAGCAGCAGCGTTCTGAACAAGCTGTAGCTGCCTGACAGTTTTTTGGGAAGACCTGCAAGGAGACCATTACAATAGTCTAGCCTACTGGTAATAAAGGCATGTACAAGTTTTTCTAAGTCTTGAGCTGACATGAGCCCTCTAAGTCTTTTTACATTTTTGAGGTGATAGTAGGCCGATTTTGTTACTGATTTGATGTGACTGTCGAAATGTAAATCAGAATCTAAAATAACCCCAAGATTTCTGGCTTTATTTGAGGTTTTCAGGGACAGTGATTGAAGGTGTTGGATGACTTTAAACCTTTCTTTTTTAGCACCAAAAACAATTATCTCAGTTTTATCTTCATTTAGTTGTAGGAAATTTTGGCACATCCAGTGTTTGACTTGCTCAATGCACTGGCACAGAAGATCTATGGGGCGATAGTCATTTGGTGATAGCGCTACATAGATTTGGGTGTCATCGGCATAGCAATGATGGTCAATGTTATTATTTTGCATGATTTGTCCTAGTGGGAGCATATAGATGTTAAATAAAGTCGGCCCCAAGATTGAACCTTGGGGGACTCCACACGTTACGTTGGTTGGTTCTGATACAAAGTCACCAATGGAAACAAAATAGTTCCTATCTTGTAGATATGACTTGAACCAGCTTAAAACTGTGCCTGAGATCCCCACCCAGTTTTCCAACCTGTCCAAAAGTATTGAGTGGTCGACAGTGTCAAATGCAGCACTGAGGTCCAAAAGCATTAATACTGAAGTTTTGCCAGAGTCTGTGTTTAGACGGATGTCATTTATAACTTTAAGAAGGGCCGTCTCTGTGCTATGAAGAGGTCGAAATCCTGACTGGAAGTTGTTGTGGCAGCCAGTAGAAGCCAAGAAGTGATTTAGTTGTTGGAGGACAACTTTCTCAATTATTTTACTTATGAATGGTAGATTTGAAATTGGTCTGTAGTTGTTGATAACAGAGGCATCTAGGCTCTGCTTTTTTAGAAGAGGTTTAATGACTGCAGTTTTGAAAGCCTTCGGGAAATTGCCCGATTGAATAGAATTATTAACTATTTGCAAGATGTCTGTTGATAGGCAGTCAAAAACATTCTTAAAGAAGTTGGTAGGTAAAACATCAAGGCAGCAGGTGGAGGATTTTAGAGCTGTCACCGTTTCCACTAGAGTTTTAGAGTCTATGGCATTAAAGCTTGCCATCATTGCTGTGTTACTTTTGCCTAAATGGGGTGGTGATCCAACTTTTTTACTTGAGATATTGATGGTGCGTCTGATGCCTTCAATTTTATCAGTATAAAAGAATGCAAAGTCATTGCATTTCTGCGTGGAATGGAGTTCGGCTGGTATTTGTGTTGGGGGTTTAGTCAGTCTGTCAACGATTGTGAATAGGGTTTTGGCCTTATTTGTGTTGCTGTTTATGATATTGGAGAAGAATGTTTCTCTAGCACTTTTTAAGACTAAATTGTAGGCCTGGAGGCTCTCTTTATAGATGTCATGGTGAATATGAAGTTTTGTATTCCGCCAGATTCGTTCAGCCTTCCTGCACTCTCTTCTCTGGGCTGTTACAGCAGCAGATTTTCTCCAGGGTGCCTTTTGCTTGCCAGAAATCGTTTTAACTGTAACAGGTGCAATGATATCTATGATATTCACAATTTTGGAATTAAAGTTGCTTACAAGATCATCAGCATGACATGGGTTTAGAGGTGGTAGTGAGGAGATGGCGTTTTTAAAGAGGACATTAGCATCAGGGTAAATAATCCACAAAGTCGGGAATGCAACATACTTGTTGAAGGTGCTGTATAATGTGTTTGCTCCTCCCACCAGTTATTAATAATAACTCCCGGTTGGCAAATTTGGAAAAAAAAAAGGGATCAAATAAATATAGAAAGCAAGGAATCCACGAAGTCAAAGGCCACGGTGCCAAATGAGTACATACATACGACATACTTGTCGAACATATAATATGTTTGCTTCTCACACCAGTTATTAATAATAACTTTTACCTAGTTTAAAATAAATAAATAGGACTCAAATGCAAACAAAAGGTAATTAATCCACAAAGTCAAAAGCCACGGTGCCAAACGTGGAAATGCTAAATTATTGTCAAACTATTCATGTGATCACTCCTCCCACCAGTTATTAATGATAACCCCTCAACTAGCTTTACAGAAATAAAGAGGACTCAAATGAAAAATAAAAGGTAAATAATCCAAACATTCAAAAAACATGATGCCAAAAGCGGGAATGCAACATACTTGTCGAACATATATGTTTGATCCTCCCACCAGTTATTAATGATAACCTTTGTCTAGTTTAAAATAAATTAATAGGACTCAAATGCAAATAAAAGGTAAATAATCCACAAAGTCAAAAGCCACGGTGCCAAACGTGGGAATGCTAAATTCTTGTCAAACTATTCATGCGATCACTTCTCCACCAGTAATTGATGATAACCTTTAACTATCTTGACAGAAATAAATCAGACTCACATGGAAATAAAATGTAAATAATCCACAAAGTCAATGGCCACGGTGCCAAACGTAGGAATGCAACATACATGTGGAACGTACTGTATAATGTGTTGGCTCCTCCCACCATTTAGTGAAGACACCCTCAGCTAGCGTAATAGAAAAAAAACAGCACTCAAATTGAAAAAGAAGGCAAATAATCTACAGAGATCGCTCCTCAAACCAGTTATTAATGATAATCCCCAGATAGCATTATGTAAATAAATAAGACTCAAATAGAAATAGAAAGTAAAGTATCCACAAAGTAAAAGCCATGTAGCCAAAACATGGGCATCACCCAACGTACTATACATGCGATCGCTCCTCCCACCAGTTATTGTTGATAACCCACAGCTAGCATAATAGAAAAAAAAACATATACATATATGTATATTTGTACATACAGACATGTATATATATATATATATATATATATATATATATATATATATATATATATATATATATATATATATATGTATATATATATATATATATATATATATATATATATATATATATATATATATATATATATATATATATATATATATATATATATATATATGTATATATATATATGTGTGTGTATATATATATATATATATATATATATATATATATATATATATATATATATATATATATATATATATATATATATATATATATATATATATATATATATATATATATATGCATATAAAATATATACACTGGTAATTCCCTTTTTTCTATCAGTACCATGTTTAGTCAAAGGTCAACTGTATTGAAAGCAAAACCAAACCCAGTCTGTGGTCATGTTTTATTGTGGCAGATGGTCCTCAGCAACATGCGCCATCATTTCCCTGAAAATAGGATAATAATGATGTGGCATTACCCATCTGGTCAAGTATGTTTGGAGCATTGTTGCTTGCAATGTCCTAGGAGAGGAATTAAAATGCCTCTGACTGTTTCTTCTTGGCTTAAAAGCTCCACTATGTTATTTTGCCCTCATTACAAACCTTGGAAAGACTTCAAATGGAATGCTACTAGATAGAATAGAATAGAATAGAATAGAATAGAATAGAATAGAACAGAAAGTACTTTATCGATCTCTGGGGGAAATTCAGCACCACAGTTTGCTCACAATAGACAATAAACACTTAGGTATTTTTTATATGTGAATAACATAAATACAGTCTATTATACAGCATTATTCACGTGTGAATAATATAAATATAGTCTATTATACAGCATTATTCACGTGTGAATAATATAAATACAGTCTATTATACAGCATTATTCACATGTGAATAATATAAATACAGTCTATTATACAGCATTATTCACATGTGAATAATATAAATACAGTCTATTATACAGCATTATTCACATGTGAATAACATAAATACAGTCTATTATACAGCATTATTCACATGTGAATAATATGAATACAGTCTATTATACAGCATTATTCACATGTGAATAATATAAATACAGTCTATTATACAGCATTATTCACGTGTGAATAATATAAATACAGTCTATTATACAGCATTATTCACATGTGAATAATATAAATACAGTCTATTAAACAGCATTATTCACATGTGAATAATATAAATACAGCCTATTATACAGCATTATTCACATGTGAATAATATAAATACAGTCTATTATACAGCATTATTCACATGTGAATAATATAAATACAGTCTACTATACAGCATTATTCACGTGTGAATAATATCAATACAGTCTATTATACAGCATTATTCACATGTGAATAATATAAATACAGTCTATTATACAGCATTATTCACATGTGAATAATATAAATACAGTCTATTATACAGCATTATTCACATGTGAATAATATAAATACAGTCTATTATGCAACATTATTCACATGTGAATAATATAAATACAGTCTATTATACAGCATTATTCACATGTGAATAATATAAATACAGTCTATTATACAGCATTATTCACATGTGAATAACATAGTCTATTATACAGCATTATTCACGTGTGAATAATATAAATACAGTCTATTATACAGCATTATTCACATGTGAATAATATAAATACAGTCTATTATACAGCATTATTCACGTGTGAATAATATAAATACAGTCTATTATACAGCATTATTCACATGTGAATAATATAAATACAGTCTATTATAAAGCATTATTCACATGTGAATAATATAAATACAGTCTATTATACAGCATTATTCACATGTGAATAATATAAATACAGTCTATTATACAGCATTATTCACATGTGAATAACATAAATACAGTCTATTATACAGCATTATTCACATGTGAATAATATAAATACAGTCTATTATACAGCATTATTCACGTGTGAATAATATAAATACAGTCTATTATACAGCATTATTCACATGTGAATAATATAAATACAGTCTATTATACAGCATTATTCACATGTGAATAATATAAATACAGTCTATTATACAGCATTATTCACGTGTGAATAATATAAATACAGTCTATTATACAGCATTATTCACATGTTAATAATATAAATACAGTCTATTATACAGCATTATTCACATGTGAATAACATAGTCTATTATACAGCATTATTCACGTGTGAATAATATAAATACAGTCTATTATACAGCATTATTCACATGTGAATAACATAAATACAGTCTATTATACAGCATTATTCACGTGTGAATAATATAAATACAGTCTGTTATACAGCATTATTCACGTGTGAATAACATAAATACAGTCTATTATACAGCATTATTCACGTGTGAATAACATAAATACAGTCTACTATACAGCATTATTCACGTGTGAATAATATAAATACAGTCTATTATACAGCATTATTCACATGTGAATAATATAAATACAGTCTATTATACAGCATTATTCACGTGTGAATAATATAAATACAGTCTATTATACAGCATTATTCACATGTGAATAACATAAATACAGTCTATTATACAGCATTATTCACGTGTGGATAATATAAATACAGTCTATTATACAGCATTATTCACATGTGAATAATATAAATACAGTCTATTATACAGCATTATTCACATGTGAATAATATAAATACGGTCTATTATACAGCATTATTCACATGTGAATAATATAAATACAGTCCATTATACAGCATTATTCACATGTGAATAATATAAATACAGTCTATTATACAGCATTATTCACATGTGAATAATATAAATACAGTCTATTATACAGCATTATTCACATGTGAATAATATAAATACAGTCTATTATACAGCATTATTCACATGTGAATAATATATATAGTCTATTATACAGCATTATTCACGTGTGAATAATATAAATACAGTCTATTATACAGCATTATTCACATGTGAATAATATAAATACAGTCTATTATACAGCATTATTCACAGGTGAATAATATATATACAGTCTATTATACAGCATTATTCACATGTGAATAATATAAACACAGTCTACAGTCAAAACCTTTCAGCATTAATGGTGCCTTCACAGATGTGTAAGTTACCCATGCCTTGGCCACTAATACACCCCCATACCATCTTTGATGAGTTCGGGCCCAGCAAAGCGTTTCTGGGTGTTGTTGATAAATGCCTTTGGCTTTGCATAGTAGAGTTTTAACTTGCACTTACAGATGTAGCGACCGACCGTAGTTACTGACAGTGGTTTTCTGAAGTGTTCCTGAGCCCATGTGGTGATATCCTTCACACACTGATGTGGCTTTTTGATGCAGTACCGCACTGAAGGATCCAAGGTGCGTAACATCATGGCTTACGTGCAGTGATTTCTCCACATTCTCTGAACCTTTTGATGATATTACGGAGCGTAGATGGTGAAATCCCTAAATTCCTTGCGATAGCTGCTTGAGAAAGGTTTTTCTTAAACTGTTCAACAATTATATATACTGTGTTTCTCAGTGTGAACGTGAAATATCTTGTCTTTGCAGTCTATTCAATTGAATATAAGTTGAAAAGGATTTGCAAATCATTGTATTCTCTTTTTATTTACCATTTACACAACATGACAACTTCACCACTTTTGGGGGTTTGTAATATTAGAAACTGATTTACAGCCGGCCAATAGAATGTCGAACAATTCAGAAAAACGATAACAAAAATACAAATTTGGCCCCAAATACCTACGGACATGGGGGACATTTTTTTTTTAATTATTGTTTTTTTTAGACATGTACTGTATCTCCTAAACACGAGATAGTTAATAACTTTTTATAAAGTTATAAAAAAAAAAAAAAAAAAAAAAAATTCTCAACTTTCTTGTGCGCACGAGATTCATGTCTAAAAAAAATAAATACAAATAAAATATATATATATATATATTTTTTGTATAACTTTATAAAAAGTTTCTTGTGCGCACGAGAAACTTCTCGTGCCGAGATACATGTCTAAAAAATAAATAAATAAATAAAAAATGATAAAAAATATTTTTTCCCAAAGTCCCTTTAGGGGCTCCGTAAATAGCCATTCAAACACACCAAAACGCACACACATACAAAAGCAGGACCTTTCCCTGTCATTGTATTCTCTTTTTATTTTCCATTTACACAACGTGACGACTTCACCACTTTTGGGGGTTTGTAATATTAGAAACTGATTTAGAGCCGGCCAATAGAATGTCGAACAATTCAGAAAAAAGTTAACAAAAATACAAATTTGGCCCCAAATACCTACGGAGCCCCTAAAGGGACATGGGGGGATTTAATTGTTTTAATTTTTTTTTTAAATGATTTTTTTTTTTAGACATGTATCTCCTGCGCACGAGATAGTTAATAAGTTTTTATAAAGTTATAAAAAAAAATTTTTTTCAACTTTCTCGCGAGCATGAGATTCATGTCTAAAAAAAATTTAAAAAAAATAAAAATATATATATATAATTAAACTTTTTTTTTTTTTTTTATAACTTTATAAAAAGTTTCTCGTGCGCACAAGATAGGAGATACATGTCTAAAAAATAAATAAATAAAATAATTATAAAAAAAGTTCCCCCCCCCCCCCCCCCATGTCCCTTTAGGGGCTTCGTACCTGCGCACGAGATAGTTAATAACTATTTATTAAGTTCTAAAAATTTTTTTTTTTTAAATTTTTACTTTTTTTTTCAACTTTCACGTGCGCACGAGATTAATGTCTAAAAAAAAAATAAAAAATAAAAAATATATATATATAATTTTTCTTTTTTTATAACTTCATAAAAAGTTTCTCGTGCGCACGAGAAACTTTCTCGTGCACAGGACATGGGGGAAATTTTAATTTTAATTGTAATTTCTTATTTATTTTTTACCAATGTCCCTTTAGGCCCTAAAGGGACATTGGGGAAATTTTTTTTTTAAATTTTTAATTTAATTTAATTTTTTTAAACATGTATCTCGGCACGAGAAACTTTTTATAAAGTTATAAAAAATAAAAAAAAATATTATTTTTTAATTTTATTTTAGACATGTATCTCGTGTGCACGAGAAAGTTTAAAAAAAATAATTATATATATATATGTATATACATTTTTTTTTTTAGAACTTTATAAAAACTTTCTCGTGCACAGGAGATACATGTCTGAAAAAAAAAAAAAAAATTTAAATTAAAATTAAAATTTCCCCAATGTCCCTTTAGGGGCTCCGTAGTATGGAGCCCCTAAATGGACATGGGGGGGAATTATAATTTTATTTTTTATTTTATTTTTTTTATGAATGGCTAATTACGGAGCCCCTACACATACAAAAGCAGGACCTTTCCCTGTCATTGTATTCTCTTTTTATTTTCCATTTACACAACGTGACAACTTCACCGCTTATGGGGGTTTGTAATATTAGAAACTGATTTACAGCCGGCCAATAGAATGTCGAACAATTCAGAAAAACGATAACAAAAATACAAATTTGGCCCCAAATACCTACGGAGCCCCTAAAGGGACATGGGGGAAATATATTTTTTTAATTTAAAAAAAAAAATATATTTTTTTAGACATGTATCTCCTGCATACGGAGCCCCTAAAGGGACATGGGAGGGGAAAAAAAAATTTTTTTTTAAATTTTTTTTTTTAGACATGCACAAGAAACTTTTTATAAAGTTATAAAAAAAAATAAAAAAAATAAAAATTATATATATATATATATATATATATATATATATATATATATATATATATATATATATATATATATATATATATATTTATTTATTTTTTAGACATGAATCTCGTGCGCACGAGAAAGTTGAAAAAAATTTTTTTTTATAACTTTATAAAAAGTTATTAACTATCTCGTGCGCAGGTACGGAGCCCCTAAAGGGACATGGGGGAAATTTTAATTTTTTAATTTTAATTTATTATTATTATTTTTTCAGACATGTATCTTCTGCGCACGAGAACGTTTTTTATAAAGTTCTAAATATATATATATATATATATATATATATATATATATATATATATATATATATATATATATATATATATATATATATATATATATATATATATATATATAATTATTATTATTTTTTAAACTTTCTTGTGCGCACGAGATACATGTCTAAAAAATTTTTAAAAAATAATACTTTTTTTTTATTTTTTATTTTTTATAACTTTATAAAAAGTTTCTCGTGCCGAGATACATGTCTAAAAAAAAATAAAAAATTACAAAAAAATATTTTTCCCCAATGTCCCTTTAGGGGCTCCGTAAATAGCCATTCAAACACACCAAAACGCACACACGTACAAAAGCAGGACCTTTCCCTGTCATTGTATTCTCTTTTTATTTACCATTTACACAACGTGACGACTTCACCACTTTTGGGCCTTTGTGCATTATTAATCATTTTGTGTGCACAAGCACCAACCCCGGAAGTTCCTTCCCCAGAACGGCCGGCGGTTGCAGGCGAGGGATGACCGCCGCGGCGTGAAGACGGCGTGGAGACGAGACAATGAGACGAGAGACGAGCTTATATGAATCATCCTGCTGGCTTAGCGCGGCTTTGGCTGCTCTGGATGCCTTCAATGTGTTTGTTTGCCCGCGGGCACGCACATTTTACCGCTTTCTCCCCGCATAGATAATGTCTGCTTTTTTCTCTTAAATTCAAAACCTAAATGGACTTGAATCGATGGGCGGCTCATTGTGTGTGTGCGTGAGACGAGGGGGTGGGGGGGGGGGGGGGGGGGTGCGGAACGACAGATGTTACAATTGCCATTTCCCTTTCATTCTCTTTCAAGTGGACACAATGGCGTAGCGAAAGGCCGCTTTCAATTGATTTAAGTCTCGCAAAGTGGCGACAAAGATGGCCGAGGAAACGCAGGAAAGAAGAAAAACGCTGGAGTCGGAGCCATTGTGGGCTTCTTCCGCATCCTTCCGTTTCAAAGAGGACTCTGAAGTCCTTTCAGCGGATATTTCCCCGGCCTTAAAGATAGTCATCGCTGGGAATAAACAAGTTACTTTCAGACATATAAAAATAAAAATAAAAAGTCCAGGAAATAAATGAAGGGAGAGAAAAGGGCACGGACCCCCCGCGGAGATTCCACATCAAAGGTGTGGAATCCCCAATAAGAAGCACTCGTGCATAAAGTAGGCCCAGACATAACGTATCTACAGGGGAGGAGAAATGAGAAATTGTCCCTTTTATGCGACGTGATGAGGCCTTCTGATGACGTCATCGTCAGGTGACATCGCCGCTTCCTCACATGCGCCCGATGAGGGCCGAATGAATCGTCCTTCATCCGGCCTCATCTGTTTATTAGCTATATTAGCCTACTATCAAAATGACTTTAAAAGTCTTATATAAGTGTTATAATGAAGACAACACATGATGTAAGTGTCTATAATAGCCTACTATCAAAATGACTTTAAAAGTCTTATATAAGTGTTATAATGAAGGCAACACGTGATGTAAGTGTCTATATTAGCCTACTATCAAAATGACTTTAAAAGTCTTATATAAGTGTTATAATGAAGGCAACACATGATGTAAGTGTCTATATTAGCCTACTATCAAAATGACTTTAAAAGTCTTATATAAGTGTTATAATGAAGGCAACACATGATGTAAGTGTCTATATTAGCCTACTATCAAAATGACTTTAAAAGTATTATATAAGTGTTATAATGAAGACAACACATGATGTAAGTGTTTATATTAGCCTACTATCAAAATGACTTTAAAAGTCTTATATAAGTGTTATAATGAAGGCAACACATGATGTAAGTGTCTATATTAGCTATATTAGCCTACTATCAAAATGACTTTAAAAGTCTTATATAAGTGTTATAATGAAGACAACACATGATGTAAGTGTCTATATTAGCCTACTATCAAAATGACTTTAAAAGTCTTATATAAGTGTTATAATGAAGGCAACACATGATGTAAGTGTCTATATTAGCCTACTATCAAAATGACTTTAAAAGTCTTATATAAGTGTTATAATGAAGGCAACACATGATGTAAGTGTCTATATTAGCTATATTAGCCTACTATCAAAATGATTTTAAAAGTCTTATATAAGTGTTATAATGAAGGCAACACATGATGTAAGTGTCTATATTAGCCTACTATCAAAATGACTTTAAAAGTCTTATATAAGTGTTATAATGAAGACAACACATGATGTAAGTGTCTATATTAGCCTACTATCAAAATGACTTTAAAAGTCTTATATAAGTGTTATAATGAAGGCAACACATGATGTAAGTGTCTATATTAGCCTACTATCAAAATGACTTTAAAAGTCTTATATAAGTGTTATAATGAAGGCAACACATGATGTAAGTGTCTATATTAGCCTACTATCAAAATGACTTTAAAAGTCTTATATAAGTGTTATAATGAAGGCAACACATGATGTAAGTGTCTATATTAGCCTACTATCAAAATGACTTTAAAAGTCTTATATAAGTGTTATAATGAAGACAACACATGATGTAAGTGTCTATATTAGCCTACTATCAAAATGACTTTAAAAGTCTTATATAAGTGTTATAATGAAGGCAACACATGATGTAAGTGTCTATATTAGCCTACTATCAAAATGAATTTAAAAGTCGTATATAAGTGTTATAATGAAGGCAACACATGATGTAAGTGTCTATATTAGCCTACTATCAAAATGACTTTAAAAGTCTTATATAAGTGTTATAATGAAGGCAACACATGATGTAAGTGTCTATATTAGCCTACTATCAAAATGACTTTAAAAGTCTTATATAAGTGTTATAATGAAGACAACACATGATGTGTCTATATTAGCCTACTATCAAAATGACTTTAAAAGTCTTATATAAGTGTTATAATGAAGGCAACACATGATGTAAGTGTCTATATTAGCCTACTATCAAAATGACTTTATAAGCTTTATAAAAGTGTTATAATGAAGGCAACACATTTGAAGCGATACTGTACCAATTCCCGGTACCTGGGAATTGATTCCAGTACTTAACGGTACCGATTTTTGGTACTTGTGTTTATAAATATTAATTGTTTCTGATAATAACATCTCATTTCTTGTATTACAACATTTAAAAATGAGCCGATTATGACAACTACTGTCCGGTTGTGACATCTTTATTATCATCACATTTCTGAGTATGACATTAAGTTGCAAAAACAGTTGCAGGTGCTAAACGCTAGACGGCAGTAGTGTATAATTAATAGTGTATGTTTATTTGTTGTTGCGCCCCAGAAAGTGTTAATACTGTAAGTATAGTGCTTATTACGCACCAGCTGTTTGATTGTAACGTGCGTCTTAGTTGTAGTATCGATTTACACATTCTGAGGTGTCGAAAACGCCATGTAAAATCGCTAGTGCTAATCAGTAGCATGTCAATAGCAAAGCCTAATTTATGTTAGCATCAAGCTAGCGCTTTTTTGCAGTTTCTTCGATGGCATTGTTTTTTGATCTTTATTAAGTGCATTTAACAGTAAATGTAAAGAAATATAAACGTATAGTCGCCTCAGTATGTCACACGTTTGCCTAAACCGGGGATTCTCAAACTGTGGTGCGTGTACCACCAGTGGTACGCGGGTCTTCATCGAGTGGTACGCCAAATCATCTCTTAATTAAAGTACAGTGATTTATTTTCCTACATTCAAACACAGTGTTACATACTGTATATTTACATTGTAAAACCTCCGCCTTGTTTTTAATGAACACATAGGCCTACTACGCTACTCTACTTTAATGTTGGTCATTCTGGTGGTACTTGGGGAGAAAAAGCTTGAGAACCACAGGCCGACCTTATTTGATTATTGTATATTTTGCTAACAAACTGTCCGATTAGGGATTTCACCATCTACACTCCGTGATATCGTCAAAGGGTTCAGAGGATCTGGAGAAATCACTGCACGTAAGCCATGATATTACACACCTTGGATCCCTCAGGCATCAAAAAGCCACATCGGCGTGTAAAGGATATCACCACATGGGCTCAGGAAGACTTCAGAAACCTGTCAGTAACTACAGTTGGTCGCTACATCTGTAAGTGCAAGTTAAAACTCGTACTATGCAAAGCCAAAGCCATTTATCAACAACACCCAGAAACGCTACCGGCTTGGCTGGGCCCGAGCTCATCTAAGATACAGATGTATCTTAGGTGCTAGTCCTAAGTGTCCCAATACTTTTGTCCAGTGGTAGTCCTGAGTGAGACCTACATAGAGGTTTTTTTTTCGTGTCTCTACGATATTCGTACTGGGAGTTAGATACTTTTGTGTAGTGTACCTACCTGCTCTGCGTTCTGTGCTCACGCTCGTGCTTTCTGCTTTTAAGCAGCCATCTTAAAACAACAGCAGCGGAGCAGCTGTAGTGCTGCGGGTCTTTGAAGGCGCGTAAAATCAAAACGGTAGCACGTATTAAAATTCTTTCTTCAACTTTTAATCAGAAGGGTTCAATCTCTCTCCTGTAGCAGTTTGAAGCCGAAATGACAAACGCGCTCAGAGGAGATAACGTTTGATGTTTGGTGACCGGTTGTAACAAAAATGTTGTTTTGAAGGAGGAATAGCAAACTTCCTGTTGATTTTTGCTGAAAGATGTCAATCTATGAAATGTAGGTCTACCTACATAGAGGTATTTGTTTCATGTCTCTAAGACATTCCTACCGGAAGTTACAAGCAGTTTTGTCTGAGTTTTCCTCTGAGGAGCAGTTTTTTTCTCTGTTTTTTTCAAAAATTATGTAGAGCACAATTTTTAGTTTTGGGGTTCGGTTTTTTTTAGATCGCAATTTTTACCAGTCCCGATGTGTGTGAGAAGTTTGGTGAGTTTTGAAGTATTTTAAGGGGGTCAAATTAGAGGTCAAAGACGTAAAAAGCAGTGTTTTTAGTACATTTTTGTCTAAAATGGGAAATTACCAACTTCCTGTTGGTTTTCGCCCGAGAATGTGTCATTATGAGTTGTAGGTCTAAAGGAGACCTACATACAGGTTGTTGTTTCATGTCTCTACGACCTTCCTAGTGGGAGTTACAGGCAGTT
>NC_084757.1:37106072-37138572 GCF_033978785.1 Entelurus aequoreus
AACGGCCACAAGAGGGCACCGCAGCCAAGCCTTTGTGGCCCCTGGCCCCCACACAAACAGCACAAACAACACAAACAAAACAAATATCACAAACAACACAAACAACACAAATATCACAAACAACACAAACAACACAGTGATAAAGAGCAGAGATGCTGTGGTGGAGAACACAGACGCTCTTTAGTTGTTACATAGCACATCTTTAATTGTTACATAGCACATCTTTAATTGTTACATAGTACATCTTTAATTGTTACATAGCACATCTTTAATTGTTACGTAGTACATCTTTAATTGTTACATAGCACATCTTTAATTGTTACATAGCACATCTTTAATTGTTACATAGTACATCTTTAATTGTTACATAGCACATCTTTAATTGTTACATAGTACATCTTTAATTGTTACATAGCACATCTTTAATTGTTACATAGCACACTTTAATTGTTACGTAGCACATCTTTTGTTGTGTGTCTTCACTGTGTGTGTCTTCACTGTGTGTCTTTACTGTATGTGTCCTTGTTGTGTGTGTTCATTGTGTGTGTCTTCACTGTGTGTGTCTTCACTGTGTGTGTCCTTTTTGTGTGTCTTCATTGGGTGTGTCTTAACTATGTGTGTCTTCACTCTTTGTGTCTTCACTGTGTGTGTCTTTACTGTATGTGTTTTTACTGTGTGTGTCTTTACTGCATGTGTCCTTGGTGTGTGTCTTCATTGTGTGTGTCTTTACTGTATGTGTCTTTACTGTATGTGTCTTTACTGTATGTGTCCTTGTTGTGTGTCTTCATTGTGTGTGTCTTCACTGTGTGTGTCTTTACTGTGTGTGTCTTCACTGTGTGTGTCTTTACTGTGTGTGTCTTCACTGTGTGTGTCTTTACTGTGTGTGTCTTCACTGTGTGTGTATTTACTGTATGTGTCTTCACTGTGTGTGTCTTTACTGTATGTGTCTTTACTATATTTGTCCTTGTTGTGTGTCTTCACTGTGTGTCTTCACTGTGTGTGTCTTTACTGTGTGTGTCTTCACTGTGTGTGTCTTCACTGTGTGTGTCTTTACAGTGTGTGTCTTCACTGTGTGTGTCTTTACTGTATGTGTCTTTACTATATTTGTCCTTGTTGTGTGTCTTCACTGTGTGTGTCTTCACTCTTTGTGTCTTCACTGTGTGTGTCTTAACTGTGTGTGTCTTCACTCTTTGTGTCTTCACTGTGTGTCTTTACTGTGTGTGTCCTTGTTGTGTGTCTTCACTGTGTGTGTCTTCACTCTTTGTGTCTTCATTGTGTGTGTCTTCACTATGTGTGTATTCACTGTGTGTGTCCTTGTTGTGTGTCTTCACTGTGTGTGTCTTCACTCTTTGTGTCTTCACTGTGTATGTCTTTACTGTGTGTGTCTTTACTGTACGTGTCCTTGTTGTGTGTCTTCACTGTGTGTGTCCTTGTTGTGTGTCTTCACTGTGTGTGTCTTCACTGTGTGTGTCTTCACTGTGTGTGTCTTCACTGTGTGTGTATTCACTGTGTGTGTCTTCACTGTGTGTGTATTCACTGTGTGTGTCCTTGTTGTGTGTCTTCACTGTGTGTGTCTTCACTACGTGTGTGTGTCTTCCCTCACACAACAGAGTTCAGCAGAGTGTCAACAAGAAGCAGGAGGGAGGAGATAGTGAAAGTGAAAGTGAAAGTGTGTTCACAGATGCTGTGAGGCATCTTTCAATGTTGTGATAACAAGTTTGTCTGTGGGAAGCTACACAAAGTGTTAGCATCATGTCACTGTTAGCACTGACATCATACAACAAGTGTGTACCTAATAAAGTGACCAGTAGCACTGACATCATACAACAAGTGTGTACCTAATGAAGTGACCAGTAGCACTGACATCATACAACAAGTGTGTACCTAATGAAGTGACCAGTAGCACTGACATCATACAACAAGTGTGTACCTAATGAAGTGACCAGTAGCACTGACATCATACAACAAGTGTGTACCTAATGAAGTGACCAGTAGCACTCACGTCATACAACAAGTGTGTACCTAATGAAGTGACCACTAGCACTTACATCATACAACAAGTGTGTACCTAATGAAGTGACCAGTAGCACTTACGTCATACAACAAGTGTGTACCTAATGAAGTGACCAGTAGCACTGACATCATACAACAAGTGTGTACCTAATGAAGTGACCAGTAGCACTGACATCATACAACAAGTGTGTACCTAATGAAGTGACCAGTAGCACTTACATCATACAACAAGTGTGTACCTAATGAAGTGACCAGTAGCACTGACATCATACAACAAGTGTGTACCTAATGAAGTGACCAGTAGCACTGACATCATACAACAAGTGTGTACCTAATGAAGTGACCAGTAGCACTGACACATTATCTGTATGTAATATTGGCTGGATTTCTGATAGTTGTTAGTGTGCCATGTTGTTACAGACCACAGCAAACAATGCCATGTTGTTCCGGACCACACCAAACGTTGCCATGTTGTTCCGGACCACAGCAAACGTTGCCATGTTGTTCCAGACCACAGCAAACGTTGCCATGTTGTTACGGACCACAGAAACGTTGCCATGTTGTTACGGACCACAGCAAACGTTGCCATGTTGTTCCAGACCACAGCAAACGTTACCATGTTGTTCCAGACCACAGCAAACATTACCATGTTGTTCCAGACCACAGCAAACGTTACCATGTTGTTCCAGACCACAGCAAACATTACCATTTTGTTCCAGACCACAGCAAACATTACCATGTTGTTCCAGACCACAGCAAACATTACCATGTTGTTCCAGACCACAGCAAACGTTACGATGTTGTTCCAGACCACAGCAAATGTTGCCATGCTGTTCCAGACCACAGCAAACGTTACCATGTTGTACCAGACCACATCAAACGTTGCCATGTTGTTACAGACCACAGCAAACGTTGCCATGTTGTTCCGGACCACAGCAAACGTTACCATGTTGTTCCAGACCACAGCAAATGCTACCATGTTGTTCCAGACCACAGCAAACGTTACCATGTTGTTACAGACCACAGCAAGCATTACCATTTTGTTCCAGACCACAGCAAATGTTACCATGTTTTACCAGACCACAGCAAATGTTACCATGTTGTTCCAGACCACAGCAAACGTTACCATTTTGTTCCAGACCACAGCAAACATTACCATTTTGTTCCAGACCACAGCAAATGTTACCATGTTTTACCAGACCACAGCAAATGTTACCATGTTGTTCCAGACCACAGCAAACGCTACCATGTTGTTCCAGACCACAGCAAATGCTACCATTTTGTTCCAGACCACAGCAAATGTTACCATGTTGTTCCAGACCACAGCAAACGCTACCATGTTGTTCCAGACCACAGCAAATGTTACCATTTTGTTACAGACCACAGCAAATGTTACCATGTTGTTCCAGACCACAGCAAACATTACCATGTTGTTCCAGACCACAGCAAATGCTACCATGTTGTTCCAGACCACAGCAAACGTTACCATGTTGTTCCAGACCACAGCAAACATTACCATTTTGTTCCAGACCACAGCAAATGTTACCATGTTTTACCAGACCACAGCAAATGTTACCATGTTGTTACAGACCACAGCAAACACTACTATGTTGTTCCAGACCACAGCAAATGTTACCATGTTGTTCCAGACCACAGCAAATGCTACCATGTTGTTCCAGACCACAGCAAACGTTACCATGTTGTTACAGACCACAGCAAGCATTACCATTTTGTTCCAGACCACAGCAAATGTTACCATGTTTTACCAGACCACAGCAAATGTTACCATGTTGTTCCAGACCACAGCAAACGTTACCATTTTGTTCCAGACCACAGCAAACATTACCATTTTGTTCCAGACCACAGCAAATGTTACCATGTTTTACCAGACCACAGCAAATGTTACCATGTTGTTCCAGACCACAGCAAACGCTACCATGTTGTTCCAGACCACAGCAAATGCTACCATTTTGTTCCAGACCACAGCAAATGTTACCATGTTGTTCCAGACCACAGCAAACGCTACCATGTTGTTCCAGACCACAGCAAATGTTACCATTTTGTTACAGACCACAGCAAATGTTACCATGTTGTTCCAGACCACAGCAAACATTACCATGTTGTTCCAGACCACAGCAAATGCTACCATGTTGTTCCAGACCACAGCAAACGTTACCATGTTGTTCCAGACCACAGCAAACATTACCATTTTGTTCCAGACCACAGCAAATGTTACCATGTTTTACCAGACCACAGCAAATGTTACCATGTTGTTACAGACCACAGCAAACACTACTATGTTGTTCCAGACCACAGCAAATGTTACCATGTTGTTCCAGACCACAGCAAACGTTACCATGTTGTTCCAGACCACAGCAAAAGTTAACATTTTGTTCCAGACCACAGCAAATGTTGCCATGCTGTTCCAGACCACAGCAAACGTTACCATGTTGTACCAGACCACATCAAACGTTGCCATGTTGTTACAGACCACAGCAAACGTTGCCATGTTTTTCCGGACCACAGCAAACGTTACCATGTTGTTCCAGACCACAGCAAATGCTACCATGTTGTTCCAGACCACAGCAAACGTTACCATGTTGTTCCAGACCACAGCAAACATTACCATTTTGTTCCAGACCACAGCAAATGTTACCATGTTTTACCAGACCACAGCAAATGTTACCATGTTGTTACAGACCACAGCAAACACTACCATGTTGTTCCAGACCACAGCAAACGTTAACATTTTGTTCTGGACCACAGCAAATGTTGCCATGCTGTTCCAGACCACAGCAAACGTTACCATGTTGTACCAGACCACATCAAACATTGCCATGTTGTTACAGACCACAGCAAACGTTGCCATGTTGTTCCAGACCACAGCAAATGCTACCATGATGTTCCAGACCACAGCAAATGTTACCATGTTGTTCCAGACCACAGCAAACATTACCATTTTGTTCCAGACCACAGCAAATGTTACCATGTTTTACCAGACCACAGCAAATGTTACCATGTTGTTACAGACCACAGCAAACACTACTATGTTGTCCAGACCACAGCAAATGTTACCATGTTGTTCCAGACCACAGCAAACATTACCATGTTGTTCCAGACCACAGCAAACGTTAACATTTTGTTCCAGACCACAGCAAATGTTGCCATGCTGTTCCAGACCACAGCAAACGTTACCATGTTGTACCAGACCACATCAAACGTTGCCATGTTGTTACAGACCACAGCAAACGTTGCCATGTTGTTCCGGACCACAGCAAACGTTGCCATGTTGTTCCAGACCACAGCAAATGCTACCATGTTGTTCCAGACCACAGCAAATGTTACCATGTTGTTCCAGACCACAGCAAACATTACCATTTTGTTCCAGACCACAGCAAATGTTACCATGTTTTACCAGACCACAGCAAATGTTACCATGTTGTTACAGACCACAGCAAACACTACTATGTTGTTCCAGACCACAGCAAATGTTACCATGTTGTTCCAGACCACAGCAAACATTACCATGTTGTTCCAGACCATAGCAAATGTTACCATTTTGTTCCAGACCACAGCAAATGTTACCATGTTGTTCCAGACCACAGCAAACGTTACCATGTTGTATTTTGATAGTAGGCTAATGTAGCTAATATAGACACTTACATCATGTGTTGCCTTCATTATAACACTTATATAAGACTTTTAAAGTCATTTTGATAGTAGGCTAATATAGACACTTACGTCATGTGTTGCCTTCATTATAACACTTATATACGACTTTTAAAGTCATTTTGATCGTAGGCTAATATAGACACTTACATCATGTGTTGCCTTCATTATAACACTTATAGTAGACATTTAAAGTAATTTTGATAGTAGGCTAATATAGACACTTACATCATGTGTTGTCTTCATTATAACACTTATAGTAGACTTTTAAAGTCATTTTGATAGTAGGCTAATATAGACACTTACGTCATGTGTTGTCTTCTTTATAACACTTATATAAGACTATTAAAGTCATTTTGATAGTAGGCTAATATAGACACTTACATCATGTGTTGCCTTCATTATAACACTTATATAAGACCTTTAAAGTCATTTTGATAGTAGACTAATATAGACACTTACGTCATGTGTTGTCTTCATTATAACACTTATATAAGACTTTTAATTTGTTGTGGCTCCAGACAGATATTTTGTTGTTGTATTTTTGGTGGAATATGGCTCTTTCAACATTTTGGGTTGCCGACCCCGAGTTTAACTTAACTTAACTTAACTTAAACATGTTTAAAATGTTTTTTTATTATCCACAGCTGTTAATGATAATAAATAAACCAGGTCTATTCAACTGCCCCCCGCCAAAGCTTTTATTTTGGCGGGCAGAACAACACCCATTAAAGGCTTGATGAAACCACGCATGCAGTACCTCCGCCACCACTTAGGGGGCAACAGCGAAGCGTTTGTGTCACAATGAAGCAGCAGTGGGTGAGTAGAAGAAGATGGTACTATCACTCCGAAAAACAATCTAAATAAATCGCTAAAACTTGACTTTTAGCAGCGACTGGACAACAAAGTATGAATGTGTTGAAATTCATGAATTTGTGATGACTTTTGTATTTGCGGTTGTGTTGTTTTTGGCTGTTTAACTCTGGCGATTATAGCTGGTTAAATACATGTAGTTCTAAACTTGACCAGCAGAGGGCGACAAAGCTACAGGTTAGGTTTAATTGTGTTAACACACAGTGTAGATATACATCAACTAATATTCAATTGAATAGACTGCAAAGACAAGATATTTCATGTTCACACTGAGAAACTTTGGTATTTTTTGTTGTAGATATTAGCTCATTTGGAATTTGACGGCTGCAACATGTTTCGAAAAAGCTGGCACAAGTGGCAAAAAAGACCGAGAAAGTTGAGGAACGCTCGTCAAAGACTCATTTGGAACATCCCACAGGTGAACGGGCTAATTGGGAACAGGTGGGTGCCATGATTGGGTATAAAAGCAGCTTCCGTGAAATGCTCAGTCGTTCACCAACAAGGACGGGGGCGAGGGTCACCACTTTGTCAACAAATGCCTGAGCAAATTGTTGAAGGACAACATTTCTCAACCAGGCTATTGCAAGGAATTTAGGGATTTCACCACCTACGCTCCGTAATATCATCAAAAGGTTCGGAGAATCTGGAGTAATCACTGCACGTAAGCCATGATATTACGCACCTTCGATCCCTCAGGCGGTACTGCATCAAAAAGTGACATCAGCGTGTAAAGGATATCACCACATGGGCTCAGGAACACTTCAGAAAAACCCCTGTCAGTAACTACAGTCGGTCGCTACATCTGTAAGTGCAAGTTAAAACTCTACTATGCAAAGCCACAGCCATTTATCAACAACACCCAGAAATGTCGCCGGTTTTGCTAGGACCGAGCTCATCCAAGATGGACTGATGCAAAGTGGAAAAGTGGAAAAGTGTTCTGTGGTCTGACGAGTCCACATTTGAAATTGTTTTTGGAAACTGTGGACTGTGGACCAAAGAGGAAAAGAACAATCCGGAGTGTTCTAGGGTGAAAGTGTAAAAGGCAGCATGTGTGATGGTATGGGGGTGTATTAGTGGCCAAGACATGGGTAACTTACACATCTGTGAAGGCACCATTAATGCTGAAAGGTACATACAGCTTTTGGAGCAACATATGTTGCCATCCAAGCAACGTTACCGTGGACGCCCCTGCTTATTTCAGCAAGACGATGCCAAGCCAGGTGTTACAACAGCGTGGCTTCGTAGTAAAAAGAGTGCGGGTACTAGACTGGCCTGCCTGTAGTCCAGACATTGAAAATGTGTGAAGGCTAAAATATGAGAAAGGAGACTGTTGAACAACTTAAGCTGTACATCAAGCAAGAATGGGGAAGAATTCCACTTCAAAAATGTGTCTCCTCACTTCCCAAACCTTTACTGAGCGGCAAGCCATTCCAAGGAATTGATAGACCTAGGAACCGGTTCTGAACAACAACCGGCTTTTGACGCCCGTTCCTACGCATAAAGACATCAAACTGGAAAGGATTATCAGTCCTCATTAAAACCGTCTTCGTGCTGTTAACTATCTGTCTTGCTGCACACGCTGGACAGGAATGTATTGACAGTGCAGTGTGAAAGCTGACAAGATTTCGTCAATGGCCGCCCCTCTTTATTACGTAGTCGACCAGCTCTGAAATACACGTTGCTCGTCACACCAGAGAAGAGACTCACAACCCTCCTTTTGCAAACTTTGCCATTTACGAACCACAGATCGGATAAAAATATGCTTTGGTGTGCACACCAAATGTTTTATCCACCCATTGTGTGCCTCCAAGTGCAGCCATTTTGTGCCCGGCGGCACATCCATTGTGGGCTTTGTTTCTTATTGAGAAATTTGCTTCAATATGCAAAATTTAAAAACAAAGTTTGTAAATGGAGGTTCCACTGTATATATATATATATATATATATATATATATATATATATATATATATATATATATATATATATATATATATATATATATATACACATATATACATATATACATACATACATACATATATATATATATATATATATATATATATATATATATATATATATATATATATACATATATACATATATACATACATACATACATATATATATATATATATATATATATATATATATATATATACATATACATATACATATATATATATATATATATATATATATATATATATATATACATACATACATACATACATACATACATACATACATACATACATACATACATACATACATACATACATACATACATACATACATACATATATATATATATATATATATATATATATATATATATATATATATATATATATATATATATATATATATATATATATATATATATATATATATATATATATGTTTACACACGTTAAATTAGACTTGGACTTCCTTTTTATTGTCATTCAAATTTGAACTTTACAGCACAGATAAGAACAACATTTCGTTACATAAGCTCATGGTAGTGCAGGATAAAAAAAAAGCAATAAGGTGCATATATAAATAAATGTAAATAATATATAAATATATATATAAAATAAATAAATATATAAATAAATAAATAAATAAATAAATAGGCTTATTATTATTATTTAATAATAAATGGGCTTATTTCAATGTTGATTGATTATTATTCATTTGGTAGGACAAAAGAATGAAAGTTATGGCAAGCCATTATTGAATATTTATTTATTTATTTATTTAAACAATAAATAAATACTATGTTCAATAAAATATGCATTGAGGCTATGAAGTGTGTTTTATCCGAAATAATTGATAATTGGAACAAACTAATCGATACATTACTTGATTACTGTAATAATCGATAGTTGAAGTATGAAAAAAGACTAACCTATTTATTATTAACCGTCTGCAAGGGACTTACGCTGTCTTTAAGTTGAAGTGGAGTGGGAATTATTTTAATTTTTTTATTTTTTGGGGGATTTGGTACTGTTAACGTTTGAACGTAAACGGTGACAAATCCATACCGGTACTCAAATTGCCATGTAAAATCGCTAATGCTAATGAGTAACATAGCCAATGTAGATTAGCATCAAGCTAGAGCATTTAAAAGTGGAGTCCTACTTGACTTACCTTGGAGCGTTTTTTTTTTTTTTTTTTTTTTTTTGAGTCACTTGCTTTGTTGGCAGTTTGGCTGAAATTGCTCTCAGTGCTGCTGGAGTGACCGCCATGTGATGTCACGCGCAACCCGGGTGCCGTAAGACGGCACCGCTGGATTTCACGTGAACCGGCGCCTGGTTTGACTGCCAGAAATTCGGTCGGTGCCACTACTGGATCCTTAAAGGCCACAATATTCCACAAAGTTGAGCTCAGTGATGTGGACACGTTTGTTACTGGACACTTTCTAAAATGTTTCTTCCTTGGAGACTGTGTGTAAGTAATATGCAACTATAGTTATTTGATGCTTGTTTATGTTGACAAATGTGCTGTTTTACACTGCACTGTTTTTCAATTAGGTTGAATGATGCGGACACGTTTGTTACTGGACACTTTCTAATACTGCCTTGGAGACTTTGTATGTGTAAGTAATATGCAACTATAATCATTTGACACTTGTTTATATTGACACATGTGCTGTTTTACACTGTAATATTGCTCAATTACGTTGAATGATGCAGACACGTTTGTTACTGGATACGTTCTGATACTGCCTTGGAGACTTTGTATGTGTAATTAATATGCAACTATAATTATTTGATACTTGTTTATGTTGACAAATGTGCTGTTTTACACTACGCTGTTCAATTAGGTTGAATGATGCGGACACGTTTGTTACTGGATACTTTCCGATACTGCCTTGGAGACTTTGTATGTGTAAGTAATATGCAACTATAATTATTTGGTATTTGTTTATGTTGACGAATGTGCTGTTTTTCACTGCACTGTTTTTCAACTAAGTTAAATGAGGCAGACACGTTTGTTACTGGATACTTTCTAATACTGCCTTGGAGACTTTGTATATGTAAGTAATATGCAACTCTAATTATTTGATACTTTTTTATGTTGACAAATGTGCTGTTTTACACTGCACTGTTGTTCAATTGAGTTGAATAATGCGGACATGTCTGTTACTGGATACTTTCTGATACTGCCTTGGAGACGTTGTATGTGTAAGTAATATGCAACTATGATTATTTGATACTTATTTATAATGACAGATGTGCGGTTTTACACTGCAATATTGCTCAATTAAGTTGAATGATGCAGACACGTTTGTTACTGGATATTTTGTGATACTGCCTTGGAGACTTTGTATGTGTAAGTAATATGCAACTCTAATTATTTGATACTTGTTTATGTTGACGAATGTGCTGTTTTACATTGCACTTTTTTTCAGTTAAGTTGAATGATGCGGACACGTTTGTTACTGGGTACTTCCTAATACTGCCTTGGAGACTTTGTAGGTGTAACTGTAATTATTTGGTACTTGTTTATATTGACAAATGTGCTGTTTTACACCGCAATGTTGTTCATTGATTATTACGTATCTCTAGCTTGTGTGCTATTGTGTGCTTAGCTGTCGTGTAGCTGCTAGCTTCTAGTAGTCTTTAGCTTAGCATGTTTACTTTTTCTAAATAACTTGACTAAAATAGAATAAAGTGTGTGTTTATTGGGGGGACATTTAGATGCTAACTACCTGTCCAACTTTGCACACGCAAGCCGATATCATGTGAATACGCTGATATCAGACTGATGTGCGGCATCAGTATCAAATATGCTTAAAAGAAGGTCAGTGTTAAAAGTTGGGTATTAAAGTTATTAAAATTATATTCAAAAAATGTGACAGATACCCTGAAATTGTAATGCAAGTGTAAAAAGAAGCGAAGCTAACAACACAATGATAGAAGTGTGAGTGGCGTTGTATTAATGTTGTGCTCAACTTCTTTTTACACTTGAATGACAACGTTTTTTTTCCACACTTGCAGGAGTGGAGAACGTTCACATTTGCGAGGGGACGCGACCGCTGGTGCGACTCGGACGCGGACCCCGCCGGCGCGGAACCAATTTGGCCGAGCCGCCGCGTCGGGGGGGTCGGCGGCGTCTCAGCTGCGGCGGGCGCCAATCAGCGAGCGTCGCGTTAACCACAATTAACCTGCAGGGGGAGTTCAGCGGGAGTGTGAGAGAAGTTGCAAGCGTGTGAATAATGGATGGACGACACGGCCGCTTGGGAAGAGTTTGGCCCGCTTTGCTTGACCCCGCCCGCTTTGCTTGACCCCGCCCACTTTTCCATTATTAATCATCACTGCTGGATGTCTTATTGGGGGGGGGGTCACATGCTTTATTGGGGGGGTCACATGCTTTAGATTGAGCATTTCGCGCTAGGCTGCCTCTCCCCTTTTCTCTATTTATGACACTTTTTTTTTTCTTCAGTATTTACTATTAGCACCCCCCGCGTCCTCAAAAGGGACAAGCGGTAGAAAATGGATGGATTAGCACCATTGTTTGGGTCAGTGTGAAAGTATTTGACTCATCAAGTCTTTGCCGCACACTTTTGAACCATTTCACTACATCAGTGCTATTTAATTTAATTTAACTTAATTTAATTTAATTTAATTTAATTTAATTTAATTTAATTTAATTTAATTAAGTTATTTAATTTAATTTAATTGTTGTAACGCTTAAAATACACAACATTTTTTTCGTTTTTTTCCACTTTAAAAAACATAAAATAGGCCTTTTATACGTACACTATATTGCCAAAAGTATTTGGCCACCTGCATGGACTCACATATGAAGTTGAAGTGTCATCCCATTCCTAACCCATAGGCTTCAATATGATGTGGGTTATTACAGCTTTATTAAAATTCCCTGATTACCCGAAATTACCAGGAATTTCCCCCCATTGAAAATGAATAGGCAATATACAAACCTCTCCATATCCCACATGTCTTATCCAATTTGAACTGTTCCAACAAGCTAGCATGTTTCCCGGTTCCTAAAATTTCCTGATTACCCGAAATTACCAGGAATTTCTCCCCTATTGAAAATATATAGGCAATATACAAACCTCTCCATATCCCACATTTCTATTCTGATTTGAACAGTTCCGACGAGCCAGCATGTTTCCCGGTTCCAAAAAGTCCCTGATTACCTGGATTTACCAGGAATTTCCCCTCATTGCAAATAAATGGGCAATATATAAACCTCTCCTTATCCCACATTTCTCATCCGATTTGAACCGTTCCAACAAGCCAGCATGTTTCCCAGTTCCGAGAATTCCCTGATTACCCGAAATTACCAGCAATTTCCCCCCATTCAAAATGAATAAACAATATAAAAACCTCTCCATATCCCACATTTCTCATCCGATTTGAACCGTTCCAACAAGCCAGCATGTTTCCCGGTTCTGAAAATACCCTGATTACCGGAAATTACCAGGAATTTCCCCCCATTGAAAATGAATAGGCAATATACAAACCTCTCCATATCCCACATTTCTCATCCGATTTGAACCGTTCCAACAAGCCAGCATGTTTCCCGGTTCCGAGAATTCCCTGATTACCCGAAATTACCAGCAATTTCCCCCCATTGAAAATGAATAAGCAATATAAAAACCTCTCCATATCCCACATTTCTCATCCGATTTGAACCGTTCCAACAAGCCAGCATGTTTCCCGGTTCTGAAAATACCCTGATTACCGGAAATTACCAGGAATTTCCCCCCATTGAAAATGAATAGGCAATATACAAACCTCTCCATATCCCACATTTTTCATCCAATTTGAACCGTTCCAACAAGCCAGCATGTTTCCCGAACATTCCATGATTACCCAGGATTACCAGGAATTCCCCTCATTGAAAATGAATGGGCAATATACAAACCTTTCCATATCCCACATTTATTATCTGATTTGAACCGTTACAACATCCACACACTCACCCTGGACTTTCAAGCCAGCATGTTTCCCAGTTCCCTAAATTCCTTGATTACCCCAAATTACCAGGAATGTCCCCCCATTGAAAATGAATAGGCGATATACTGTACAAACCTCTCCATATCCCACATTTCTCATCTGATTTGAACCGTTCCAACAAGCCAGCATGTTTCCCGCTTCCGAAAATTCCCTGATTACCCGAAATTACCAGGAGTCTCCCCCCATTGAAAATAATTGGGCAATATACAAACCTCTCCATATCCCACATTTCCCAACCGGTTTGAATCGTTCCAACATCCACACACTCACACTGGACATTCAAGCCAGCATGTTTCCCAGTTCCCTAAATTCCTTGATTACCCTGAATTACCAGGAATTTCCCCCCATTGAAAATGAATAGGCAATATACAAACCTCTCCATACCTCACATTTCCCAAGTTCCAACATCCACACACTCACCCTGGACATTTAAGCCAGCATGTTTCCCAGTTCCCTAAATTCATTGATTACCCCAAATTACCAGGAATGTCCCCCCATTGAAAATGAATAGGCAATACAAAAACCTCTCCATATCCCACATTTCTCATCCGATTTGAACCGTTCCGACAAGCCAGCAAGTTTCCCGTTTCTGAAAATTCCCTGATTACCTAAAAATTACCAGGAGTTTCCCCTCCACCAAATTTCACACCCAGCACGATGCAGTCCGAAATGTACCGTTCTCCTGGCAACCTCCAAACCCAGACTGGTCCATCAGAAATTTCAGGACTGGATTTGTTGCACAGGTGGCATCCTATGACAGTTCCATGCTGGAAATCACTGAAAGCGGCCCATTCTTTCACAAATGTTTGTAGAAACAGTCTCCATGCCTAAGTGCTGGATTTGATACACCTGTAGCTGGGCCTAGTGGTTAGGACTGTTCTGTTAAAACATGACTTAAGTGTGAATTTTAATTCCATTGTTGTTGTTGTTGTTGTTTTTAAGTACAATTCGGACTATCACGTTCGTGGCTATTTTTTGCTAGCACATTTTGATTTCAGCATGTAAAATCACTTACTAGTTTGGCAAGAACAGAGCCATCGGTCTGAAATTCCTCGTCTTTGAGCTCACGCCAGCGAGTGAAAGCCGGGACAATGTTGATCCCAACTGTCATTTTTGTCTCCTCAGACAAAACTTTTTGTTTCTTTGGTTGTTTTCTAGCTTCTGGCTTGATAAAAGTAATTCCACACAGGCTTTCTTCTTCTTCTTCTTCTTCTTTTTATTTTCTGCCGGCACACGTTTGCATCGACTTCCGTTTTTTTAACGAATGGGGAAAGGGAGAGTGACGTTTGCCGTACAGCAAATCTTAGACTTAGACATAGACAAACTTTTTGTATGGCAGGGTTCCTTTATACTTTAATATTAATCAATTATTATATTATAATTTTACTATTATGTTATATTAATCAAAATATTTTATGAAGGTTGAAAAGTTACTTAGTGTTGCTTTAGAGTGTTTTATATATTGTTGATGATGCAGATCAATTTGAATTTATTATTATTTACCGAGTTTATTTTGTCGTATTTCTCACTGTCAAATGGTTCAAGTTGATGAAAAAAATATTTACAGTTTAAATAAGATTTTATTTTTTTTAATTTCATTTGCACTTTAAATATTTTTTGTTGCAGACTAAAAAAACCAATGTTGATAAAGTTGTGCACAGGTAACAGAACAGGAAGTCAACAACATGTGCACAGGTAACAGAACAGGAAGTCAACAACACGTGCACAGGTAACAGAACAGGAAGTCAACAACACATGCACAGGTAACAGAACAGGAAGTCAACAACACGTGTACAGGTAACAGAACAGGAAGTCAACAACACGTGTACAGGTAACAGAACAGGAAGTCAACAACACGTGTACAGGTAACAGAACAGGAAGTCAACAATACGTGTACAGGTAACAGAACAGGAAGTCAACAACACGTGCACAGGTAACAGAACAGGAAGTCAACAACACGTGTACAGGTAACAGAACAGGAAGTCAACAACACGTGCACAGGTAATAGAACAGGAAGTCAACTACACGTGCACAGGTAACAGAACAGGAAGTCAACAACACGTGTACAGGTAACAGAACAGGAAGTCAACAACACGTGTACAGGTAACAGAACAGGAAGTCAACAACACGTGTACAGGTAACAGAACAGGAAGTCAACAACACGTGTACAGGTAACAGAACAGGAAGTCAACAACACGTGTACAGGTAACAGAACAGGAAGTCAACAACACGTGTACAGGTAACAGAACAGAAAGTCAACAACACGTGTACAGGTAACAGAACAGGAAGTCAACAACACGTGCACAGGTAAAAGAACAGGAAGTCAACAACACGTGTACAGGTAACAGAACAGGAAGTCAACAATACGTGTACAGGTAACAGAACAGGAAGTCAACAACACGTGTACAGGTAACAGAACAGGAAGTCAACAACACGTGTACAGGTAACAGAACAGGAAGTCAACAATACGTGTACAGGTAACAGAACAGGAAGTCAACAACACGTGTACAGGTAACAAAACAGGAAGTCAACAACACGTGTACAGGTAACAGAACAGGAAGTCAACAACACGTGTACAGGTAACAGAACAGGAAGTCAACAACACGTGTACAGGTAACAGAACAGGAAGTCAACAATACGTGTACAGGTAACAGAACAGGAAGTCAACAACACGTGTACAGGTAACAAAACAGGAAGTCAACAACACGTGTACAGGTAACAGAACAGGAAGTCAACAACACGTGTACAGGTAACAGAACAGGAAGTCAACAACACGTGCACAGGTAACAGAACAGGAAGTCAACAACACGTGTACAGGTAACAGAACAGGAAGTCAACAACACGTGCACAGGTAACAGAACAGGAAGTCAACAACACGTGTACAGGTAACAACAGGAAGTCAACAACACATGTACAGGTAACAACAGGAAGTCAACAACACGTGTACAGGTAACAGAACAGGAAGTCAACAACATGAGTACAGGTAACAGAACAGGAAGTCAACAACACGTGTACAGGTAACAGAACAGGAAGTCAACAACACGTGTACAGGTAACAGAACAGGAAGTCAACTACACGTGTACAGGTAACAACAGGAAGTCAACAACACGTGTACAGGTAACAGAACAGGAAGTCAACAACATGAGTACAGGTAACAGAACAGGAAGTCAACAACACGTGTACAGGTAACAGAACAGGAAGTCAACAACACGTGTACAGGTAACAGAACAGGAAGTCAACTACACGTGTACAGGTAACAACAGGAAGTCAACAACACGTGTACAGGTAACAGAACAGGAAGTCAACAACATGAGTACAGGTAACAGAACAGGAAGTCAACAACACGTGTACAGGTAACAGAACAGGAAGTCAACAACACGTGCACAGGTAACAGAACAGGAAGTCAACAACACGTGTACAGGTAACAGAACAGGAAGTCAACAACACGTGTACAGGTAACAGAACAGGAAGTCAACAACACGTGTACAGGTAACAGAATAGGAAGTCAACAACACGTGCACAGGTAATAGAACAGGAAGTCAACAACACGTGTACAGGTAACAGAACAGGAAGTCAACAACACGTGTACAGGTAACAGATCAGGAAGTCAACAACACGTGTACAGGTAACAGAACAGGAAGTCAACAACACGTGTACAGGTAACAGAACAGGAAGTCATCAACACGTGTACAGGTAACAGAACAGGAAGTCAACAACACGTGTACAGGTAATAGATCAGGAAGTCAACAACACGTGTACAGGTAACAGAACAGGAAGTCAACAACACGTGTACAGGTAACAGAACAGGAAGTCAACAACACGTGTACAGGTGGGTCCCAGTCCTGAAGCAAAGTAACTCACACAGGAGATTAAGAAGGGTGTTGCCAAGTGTTGTGACTTTATTTGACGTCTGTTCCCAGGAAGGTGTGGGCGGCAGCAGCAATGTCGGAAATTGGCCTAAGTTTTTTTGTTTTTCTGCTCCCTCACCTGTACCTGATTGAGCACACCTGTATATATATATATATATATATATATATATATATATATATATATATATATATATATATATATATATATATATATATATATATATATATATATATATACTGCAAAGACAAGATATTTAAAGCGTTTCTGGGTGTTGTTGATAAATGGCTGTGGCTTTGCATAGTAGAGTTTTAACAGTAGCGACCGACTGTATTTACTGACAGTGGTTTTCTGAAGTGTTCCTGAGCCCATGTGGTGATATCCTTTACACACTGATGTTGCTTTTTGATGCGCACCTTGTAGTTCTTACTTTTGTTAAGTTTTCACACATGTAAGATGCTACACCCAAAAACTATCTATTTATTATTATTATTCCGCCACAACACTTTGGCGCGCTCCATTCAAATCAAATCCAATTCAAAGCGTTCTACCATACACACTCTACTCAACTTGGACAATAAAACTACTAAGTTTGAAAAAAATTCCAAGAATTTCCAGTATTCCAAAGCCTTATTTTCACCTTTCAATAAGCCAGCACGATTCCCGGTTCCGAAAATTCCCTGATTACCCCGAATGACCAGGAATTTCCCCTCATTGAAAATGAATGGACATTTTTCAGCCGTTTTTTACCATTCCGCCTTCAAAAAATTCTTCTTAATTGGCACAACAAAACAACCATTTTTCCTTTTCTGTAAATTCCCGGTTTTCACGAAATTCCAGGAATTCCAAAATATCAATTACAATTCAAACTGTTACTACGTCGACATTTTTCAACCGTTTCCAAAAATTCCAACACCACCCCATTCATATTATCTGGGACAACTACTGTATTACCTACATTTTCAAAAAAATCCAGTTTTTCCCGAAATTCCCGAATTTCTAGGAAATTCCCATTCAAATGAATTCACATATTCATAGTTATGCCCAAAATTATGCACCATTTTTTTTTACCAGATTCCGACCTTTCAACCATCAACCCACACTGTTCTTCACGTATGTCGAAACAAAACATGTTTTTCCTTTCCCAAAATTCCCGGTTTTCTGATAATTTCCACTCATTGAAAATGAATGGACAATACACAAACCTCTCCATATCCCACATTTCTCATCTGATTTGAACCGTTCCAACAAGCCAGCATGTTTCCCCGGTTCCAAAAATTCCCTGATCACCCGGAATTACCAGGAATCTCCCTTCATTGAAAATGAATGGGCAATATACAAACCTCTACATATCCCACATTTCTCAACCGATTTGAACCGTTCTAACATCCACACACTCACCCTGGACATTCAAGCCAGCATGTTTCCCCGGTTTCAAAAATTCCCTGATTACCTGAAATTACCAGGAATTTCCCCTCATTGAAAATGAATGGGCAGTATACAAACCTCTCCATATCCCACATTTCTCATCCGATTTAAACCATTCCAACAAGCCAGCATGTTACCCGATTCTGAAAATTCCATGATTACCCAGGATTACCAGGAATCTCCCCCCATTGAAAATTGAATGGGCAATATACAAACCTCTCCATATCCTGCATTTCTCAACCGATTTGAACTGTTCCAACATCCACACATTCCACTCACCCTGGACATTCAAGCCAGCATGTTTCCCAGTTCCCTAAATTCCTTGATTACCAGAAATTACCAGGAATTTCCACTCATTGAAAATAAATGGACAATACACAAACCTCTCCATCTTCCACATTTCTCATCTGATTTAAACCGTTCCAACAAGCCAGCACGTTTCCCGGTTCAGAAAATTCCCTGATTACCCGGAATTACCAGGAATCTCCCCCCATTAAAAATGAATGGGCAATACACATACCTCTCCATCTCCCACATCTTTCATCTGATTTGAACCGTTCAACAAGTTGGCATGTTTCCCAGCTCCCTAAATTCCTGATTACCTGAAATTACCAGGAATTTCCCCTCATTGAAAATAAATGGACAATACACAAACCTCTCCATCTCCCACATTTCTCATCTGATTTGAACCGTTCAACAAGCCGGCATGTTTCCCGGTTCCGAAAATTCCCTGATTACCCGGAATTACCAGGAATCTCCCCTATTGAAAATAAATGGGCAATACACATACCTCTCCATCTCCCACATTTTTCATCTGGTTTGATCTGCTCCAACAAGACAGCATGTTTCCCAGCCCCCTAAATTCCCGATTACCCAAAATTACCAGGAATTTCCCCTCATTGAAAATGAATGGTCAATATACAAACCTCTCCATATCCCACATTTCATATTTGATTTGAATCGTTCCAACAAGCCAGCATGTTTCCCGGTTCCGAAAATTCCCTGATTACCCGGAATTACCAGGAATCTCCCCCTATTGAAAATAAATGGGCAATACACATACCTCTCCATCTCCCACATTTTTCATCTGATTTGAACTGTTCCAACAAGACAGCATGTTTCCAAGCTCCCTAAATTCCCAATTACCCGAATTTACCAGGAATTTTCACCTCATTGAAAATAAATGGACAATAGACAAACCTCTCCATCTTCCACATTTCTCATCTGATTTGAACCGTTCCAACAAACCAGCATGTTTCCCGGTTCCGAAAATTCCCTGATTACCCGGAATTACCAGGAATCTCCCCCCATTGAAAATAAATGGATAATACACAAACCTCCCCATCTCCCACATTTCTCATCTGATTTGAACCGTTCAACAAGCCGGCATGTTTCCCGGTTCTGAAAATTCCCTGATTACCCGGAATTACCAGAATCTCCACCCATTGAAAATAAATGGGCTATACACATACCTCTCCATCTCCCACATTTTTCATCTGGTTTGAACTGTTCCAACAAAGACAGTATGTTTCCCAGCTCCCTAAATTCCTGATTACCCGAAATTACCAGGAATTTCCTCTCATTGAAAATAAATGGATAATACACAAACCTCTCCATCTCCCACATTTCTCATCTGATTTGAACCGTTCCAACAAGTCAGCATGTTTCCCGTTCCGAAAATTCCCTGATTACCCAGAATTACCAGGAATCTCCCCTTATTGAAAATAAATGGGCAATACACATAGCTCTCCATCTCCCACATTTTTCATTTGATTTGAACTGTTCCAACAAGAGAGCATGTTTCCAAGCTCCCTAAATTCCCAATTACCCGAAATTACCAGGAATTTCCCCTCATTGAAAATAAATGGATAATACACAAACCTCTCCATCTCCCACATTTCTCATCTGATTTGAACCGTTCCAACAAGTCGGCATGTTTCCCGCTTCAGAAAATTCCTTGATTACCCGGAATTACCAGGAATCTCCCCTTATTGAAAATAAATGGGCAATACACATACCTCTCCATCTCCCACATGTTTCATCTGATTTGAACTGTTCCAACAAGACAGCATGTTTCCCAGCTCCCTAAATTCCAGATTACCCAAAATTACCAGGAATTTCCCCTCATTGAAAATAAATGGATAATACACAAACATCTCCATCTTCCACATTTCTCATCTGATTTGAACCGTTCCAACAAGTCGGCATGTTTCCCGCTTCCGAAAATTCCCTGATTACCCAGAATTACCAGGAATCTCCCCCCATTGAAAATAAATGGGCAATACACATAGCTCTCCATCTCCCACATTTTTTATTTGATTTGAACTGTTCCAACAAGAGAGCATGTTTCCAAGCTCCCTAAATTCCCAATTACCCGAAATTACCAGGAATTTCCCCTCATTGAAAATAAATGGATAATACACAAACCTCTCCATCTTCCACATTTCTCATCTGATTTGAACCGTTCCAACAAGCCGGCACGTTTCTCGCTTCCCGCTTCCGAAAATTCCCTGATTACCCGGAATTACCAGGAATCTCCCCCTTTTGAAAATAAATGGGCAATACACATAACTCTCCATCTCCCACATTTTTCATCTGATTTGAACTGTTCCAACAAGCCAGCATGTTTCCCAGCTCCCTAAATTCCTGATTACCCGAAAATACCAGGAATTTCCCCTCATTGAAAATAAATGGACACTAGACAAACCTCTCCATCTCCCACATTTCTCATCTGATTTGAACCGTTCCAACAAGCCAGCACGTTTCCCGGTTCCGAAAATTCCCTGATTACCCAGAATTACCAGGAATCTCCCCCCATTGAAAATGAATGGGCAATACACATAACTCTCCATCTCCCACATTTTTCATCTGATTTGAACCGTTCCAACAAGCCGGCATGTTTCCCCGGTTGTGAAAATTCCCCGATTACCTAAAAATTACCAGGAGTTTCCCCTCCACCAAATTTCACACTCCGAAATGTAGCGTTCACCTGGCAACCTCCAAAACCCAGACTGGTCCGTCAGTAATTTTCACGACTGGATTTGCTGCACAGGTGGCATCCTGTGACAGTTCCACGCTGGAAATCACTGAAAGCGGCCCATTCTTTCACATATGTTTGTAGAAACAGACTCCATGCCTAAGTGCTGGATTGTATACACCTGTAGCCGGGCCTAGTGATTAGTACACCTGGTTCTGACCATTCGGATGGGTGGCCAAATACTGGGATCGATATCGGCCGATCTCGCTGATTGATGGGTGGTATCAGCGGCATGAAACCCTCAAAAAAGAGCCAAATATTAATGAGTTCTTATTAACGAGCTGTAGTTTGCTTTATGGGCCTCGTCCTGGTAAGTAAAGTTGTTCCTGGTGTGCCACGTCTTTGTTTGACACCACAAGCCAACAATCCACTTTCTAAGAAGGCAAGATGCTGTCTCTACAGATGGCAATCACAGGTGTGTGTGTGTGGTAAACACGTGCTGTGGGTCACCTTGAAGTGCACGAGGGGGTCCCGCGCTTGGCTGAGCACTTCCTCAAGCGCGACACTCCCACTCCGGCGGGGGATTTGCACACCCCAGCAGGCTGAGTCCTCCTCTGGGCCGCCATTGCTAACCATTAGCGGCGGATTAGGGCCGGCCCCAAGGAGAGGTGGGGGGGGGGGGGGGGGGGGGGAGTTGGTCCAAGGCCGTATCGGTCGGGTGGATTTCATATCGGGCGAGGTGAAATATTTCGACGGGGACCACCGCTGGTGTCGGCGTGTGCTCGTCAATGACATCACTTTGTGGTTTTTAGTCAGGCTGTCAATCAACCGCAGGACATGATTGCATTAATGATGGATGAACGCACATTCCTTCATTGGACGCACACACACCACCATTTACCTTCACCCGGGATGCTGACCTTTAAGCTGAGCAGATTGCTTTAAAGCAGGGGGGGGGTCCAAACTTTTTGACCTGGCTAAAACTATTTAGTTGTGGGCCGAAAGCCGACTGCATGTAAGTATATATATATGTACATATACATATACATATACATACTGTATACTGCAGGGGTCACCAACCTTTTTGAAAGCAAGAGCTACTTCTTGGGTAGTGATTAATGCGAAGGGCTACCAGTTTGATACACACTTCAATAAATTGCCAGAAATAGCCAATTTGCTCAATTTACCTTTAACTCTATGTTATTATTAATAATTAATGATATTTACACTTAATTGAACGGTTTAAAAGAGGAGAAAACACGAAAAAAAATGACAATACAATTTTGAAACATAGTTTATCTTCAATTTCGACTCTTTAAAAATTCAAAATTCAACCGAAAAAAAGAAGAGAAAAACTAGCTAATTTGAATCTTTTTGAAAAAATTAAAAAAATAATTTTTTGAATTTTTTTCATTAGTAATTTTTCCTGATTAAGATTAATTTTAGAATTTTGATGACATGTTTTAAATAGGTTAAAATCCAATTTACACTTTTTTTAGAATATATAACAAATTGGACCAAGCTATATTTCTAACAAAGACAAGTCATTATTTCTTCTAGATTTTCCAGAACAAATTTTTTTAAAGAAATTCAAAACACTTTGAAATAAGATTTAAATGTGATTCTACAGATTTTTATAGATTTTCCAGAATAATTTTTTTTGAATTTTAATCATAATAAGTTTGAAGAAATATTTCACAAATATTCTTCGTCGAAAAAACAGAAGCTAAAATGAAGAATTAAATTACTTTTTTTTTATTATTCTTTACAATAAAACAAATAAATGTACTTGAACATTGATTTAAATTGTCAGGAAAGAAGAGGAAGGAATTTAAAAGGTAAAAAGGTATATGTGTTTAAAAATCCTAAAATCATTTTTAAGGTTGTATTTTTTCTCTAAAATTGTCTTTCTGAAAGTTATAAGAAGCAAAGTAAAAAAAATAATGAATTTATTTAAACAAGTGAAGACCAAGTCTTCACTTCTATTTGAGTTTTGTCTCTCTTAGAATTAAAAATGTCAGGCAAAGCGAGACCAGCTTGCTAGTACATAAATACAATTTAAAAAATAGAGGCAGCTCACTGGTAAGTGCTGCTATTTGAGCTATTTTTAGAACAGGCCAGCGGGCGACTCATCTGGTCCTTACGGGCTACCTGCGTTGGTGACCCCTGCTATACTGTATATATATATATATATATATATATATATATATATATATATATATATATATATATATATATATATATATATATATATATACACAAAAGCAGTGAAGTTGTCACGTTGTGTAAATGGTAAATAAAAAGAGAATACAATGATTTGCAAGTACTTATATTCAATTGAATAGACTGCAAAGACAAGATATTTCATGTTCACACTGAGAAACTTTGTTATTTTTTTGCAAATAATCATGAATTTAAAATTTAATGGCAGCAACACATGGCAAAAAAAGGCATGTTCACCAGTGTGTTACATGGCCTTTCCTTTTAACAACACTCAGTAAAGGTTTGGGAAGTGAGGAGACACATTTTTGAACTGGAATTATTTCCCATTCTTGCTTGATGAACAGCTTAAGTTGTTCAACAGTCTGTTGTAACACGTGGCTTGGCATCGTTTTGCTGAAATAAGCAGGGGCGTCCACGATAACGTCGCTTGGATTGCTCCGAAAGCTGTATGTACCTTTCAGCATTAATGGCGCCTTCACAGATGTGTAAGTTACCCATGTCTTGGCCACTAATACACCCCCATACCATCACACATGCTGCCTTTTACACTTTGACCCTAGAACAATCCGGATGGTTCTTTTCCTCTTTGATCCGGAGGACATGACGTCCACAGTTTCCAAAAACAAATTTGAAATGAAGAACACTTTTCCACTTTGCATCAGTCCATCTTCGATGAGCTCGGGCCCAGCGAAGCAATTATGGGTGTTGTTGATAAAATGGCGTTGGCTTTGCATAGTAGAGTTTTAACTTGCACTTACAGATGTAGCGACCGACTGTAGTTACTGACAGTGGGTTTCTGAAGTGTTCCTGAGCCCGTGTGGTGATATCCTTTACACACCGATGTGGCTTTTATACCGCCTGAAGGATCCAAGGTGCGTAACATCATGGCTTACGAGCGGTGATTTCTCCACATTCTCCGAACCTTTTGATGATATCACGTAGCGTAGATGGTGAAATCCCCAAATTCCTTGCTATAGCTGGTTGGGAAATGACATTCTTAAAACAATTTGCTCAGGCATTTGTCGACAGTTTCTAAAAACAAATTTGAAATGAAGAACACTTTTCCACTTTGCATCAGTCCATCTTCGATGAGCTTGGGCCCAGCGAAGCAATTATGGGTGTTGTTGATAAAATGGCGTTGGCTTTGCATAGTAGAGTTTTAACTTGCACTTACAGATGTAGCGACCGACTGTAGTTACTGACAGTGGGTTTCTGAAGTGTTCCTGAGCCCGTGTGGCGATATCCTTTACACACCGATGTGGCTTTTTGATGCGGTACCGCCTGAGGGATCCAAGGTGCGTAACATCATGGCTTACGTGCGGTGATTTTCCACATTCTCCGAACCTTTTGATGATATCACGTAGCGTAGATGGTGAAATCCCTAAATTCCTTGCTATAGCTGGTTGGGAAATTACGTTCTTAAAACAATTTGCTCAGGCATTTGTCGACAGTTTCTAAAAACATATTTGAAATGAAGAACACTTTTCCACTTTGCATCAGTCCATCTTCGATGAGCTCGGGCCCAGCGAAGCAATTCTGGGTGTTGTTGATAAAATGGCGTTGGCTTTGCATAGAAGAGTTTTAACTTGCACTTACAGATGTAGCGACCGACTGTAGTTACTGACAGTGGGTTTCTGAAGTGTTCCTGAGCCCGTGTGGCGATATCCTTTACACACCGATGTGGCTTTTGATGATATTACGGAGCGTAGATGGTGAAATCCCTAAATTCCTTGCTACAGCTCGTTGAGAAATGACGTTCTTAAATCAATTTGCTCAGGCATTTGTCGACAAAGTGGCGACCCTCGCCCCCGTCCTCGTCGGTGAAGCTGCTTTTATACCCAATCATGGCCCCCACCCGTTCCCAATTAGCCCGTTCACCTGTGCGGTGTCCCAATGAAGTCTTTGATGACTTTCTCCGTCTTCTTTGCCACTTGTGCCAGCTTTTTTGAAACACGCTGCAGGCGTCAGATTCCAAATGAGCTAATATTTGCAAAAAATAACAAACTTTACCAGTTCGAACGTGAAATATCTCGTCTTTGCAGTCTATTCAATTGAATATAAGTTGAAAAGGATTTGTTGTATTCTCTTTTTATTGACCATTTACACAACGTGACAACTTCACTGCGTTTGGCTTTCAATTTTTTTTAGCCCAATGCGGGCCCTTAAAGGCCTACTGAAATGATTTTTTAAAATTTAAACGGGAATAGCAGATCCATTCTATGTGTCATACTTGATCATTTCGCGATATTGCCATATTTTTGCTGAAAGGATTTAGTAGAGAAAATCGACGATAAAGTTCGCAACTTTTGCTCGCTGATAAAAAAAAAAGCCTTGCCTGTAGCGGAAGTAGCGTGACGCCACAGGAGCTAGTATTCCTCACAATTCCCCGTTGTTTACAATGGAGCGAGAGAGATTTGGACCGAGAAAGTGACGATTACCCCATTAATTTGAGCGAGGATGAAAGATTCGTAGATGAGGAACGTTACAGTGAAGGACTAGAGAGGCAGTGCAGGACGTATCTTTTTTCGCTCTCACCGTAGCTTAGGTACAAGCTGGCTCATTGGATTCCACACTCTCCTTTTTCCATTGTAGATCACAGATTTGTATTTTAAACCACCTCGGATACTATATCCTCTTGAAAATGACATTCAGTGCCTTTTACATCGGCGAAATGCTTTAGCTACGAGCTAACGTGATAGCATCTTGCTTTAACTGCATATAGAAACAAAAGAAATAAACCCCTGACTGGAAGTATAGATAGAAAATCAACAATACTATTAAACCGTGGACATGTAAATACACGGTTAATGCTTTCCAGGCTGGCGAAGGTTAACAATGCTGTGCTAACGACGCCATTGAAGCTAACTTAGCAACCGGACTGCACAGAGCTATGCTAAAAACATTAGCTCTCCACCTACGCCAGCCAGCCCTCATTTGCTCATCAACACCCGATCGGCAGAAGGACGAAGGACTTCACCCGATGCGTTTGGCGGCCCGGAGACGTAGGAAGTCAAGGTGAAGTCGGCGGCTAGCGCGGCTAGCGCTCCAACAAAGTCCTCCTGGTTGTGTTGCTGTAGTCCGCTGCTAATACACCGATCCCACCTACAACTGTCTTCTTTGCAGCCTTCATTGTTCATTAAAAAAATTGCAAAAGATGTCCAGAATACTGTGGAATTATGAAATGAAAACAGAGCTTTTTGTATAGGATTCTACGGGGTACCATAACTTCCGTTACTCGGACTTCGTCACGCGCATACGTCGTCATACCGCGATGTTTCAGCCGGATATTTCCCGGGAATTTTAAAATGTCACTTTATAAGTTAACCCGGCCGTATTGGCATGTGTTGCAATGTTAAGATGTCATCATTGATATATAAACTATCAGACTGCGTGGTCGCTAGTAGTGGCTTTCAGTAGGCCTTTAAGTCAAAAACTTTGGACCTTCTGGCCTATAAAAAAGTCCAAGTGGTGCTAAAGCGGACTGAAGTTGGACACCTGGCAACATGTGCTTCAATCACATCTTTCTGGGTGCTAAAAATGTGCATTTAAAAAGTCATTAAAAAACAAACTGCATCTCCAAGTTGCTTTGTGTGAGCGTTGAAAGGCGCACCGAGTCAATCCGCCTGCGGGGGCCACAAAAGGTGCTTCTTTTCTCCGAGGTCGCGCACAAGAAAGAGCAACCCCGGCAGGTAAATAGGAAGTCATTGTCTGGCCCACAATAGACCGTCTTAACCCGCCCACCTCATCAGCTTTGTATCTTTTCTAGCCTCCAGTCGCTCATCTGCCCAGCGAGAGTGTCTCTTCAGGACTCTGCCAGGTATTTGGGTGCACTGGTAGAACTGGATCCTGCAGCCCGGGCGTTGCCATTCATCAGCTGCAGGGAGACGGAACACGCACGCTAACGACCTGTGAAGTGGTGCCTCGGCTTTTTGATGTGAAACACACCTGCCCCTTCATGTACCTGTCACACCACGCCCCGGTGGCAACACACCTGCCCTTCATGTACCTGTCAAACGCAGAATGACAAGTTGGCAACGACGCGTAGTCCCTCGGCCCCTTTGGCGCTTTGCTGCAAGTTCTTTCTTGACTATAATAGTGTTGCTCACCTTCTTTGTCACTTGCTAATTTCTTTGGCCCCCCCGGTGGATTGTTTTTCCCAGAGGTACTCGGTATAAAAAAACCAACATACTGAGTCACCAAGGTGTAGATTCTTTGTTCAGAATATACGCAGAATGATGATTTAGGCCAAAAATGAGGGTGGAAACAAATCTTAGGAAAAGTGGGGCGGACAAAAAAGTTGTAAAAATCTGATTGTTTTGGGTTTTTTTTTTGCCCGTACGTGACTCAGATATGAATTGGTAGTCACGTACGGGCAAAAAAACCTTTGCATCAGTCCATCTTAAATGAGCTCGAGGCCCGGCGAAGACTTTGGCGTTTCTGGGTGTTGTTGATAAATGGCTGTGGCTTTTCCATAGTAGAGTTTTAACTTGCACTTACAGATGTAGCGACCGACTGTAGTTACTGACATCATCATCTAAGTAACCAAATACTAACTAATTAACTAACTAACTAATATACAAGCTCATTCACCTAAGAATCCAATACAAAAACGGCGTGGTGCGGGTTGGGAGAGTGGACATGCCAGCAACCTGAGAGTTCCTGGTTCGATCCCCACCTTCTACCAACCTAGTCACGTACAGGCAAAAAACCTTTGCATCAGTCCATCTTAGATAAGTTCGAGGCCCGGCGAAGACTTCGGCGTTTCTGGGTGTTGTTGATAAATGGCTGTGGCTTTTGCATAGTAGAGTTTTTAAACTTGCACTTACAGATGTAGTGACCGACTGTAGTTACTGACATCATCATCCAAGTAACCAAATACTAACTAATTAACTAACTAACTAATATACAAGCTCATTCACCTAAGAATCCAATACAAAAATGGCATGGTGCGGGTTGGGAGAGTGGCCGTGCCAGCAACCTAAGAGTTCCTGGTTTGATCCCCACCTTCTACCAACATAGTCACGTACAGGCAAGAAACCTTTGCATCAGTCCATCTTAAATGAGCTCGAGGCCCGGCGAAGACTTTGGCGTTTCTGGGTGTTGTTGATAAATGGCTGTGGCTTTTGCATTGTACAGTTTTTAAATTTGCACTTACAGATGTAGCGACCGACTGTAATTACTGACATCATCATCTAAGTAACCAAATACTAACTAATTAACTAACTAACTAATATACAAGCTCATTCACCTAAGAATACAATAAAAAAACAGCGTGGCGCGGGTTGGGGGAGTGGACGTGCCAGCAACCTGAGAGTTCCTGGTTCGATCCCCACCTTCTATCAAACTAGTCACGTGCGGGCAAAAAAACCTTTGCATCGGTCCATCTTAGATGAGCTCGAGGCCCGGCGAAGAATTCGGCGTTTCTGGGTGTTGTTGATAAATGGCTGTGGCTTTTGCATAATGCATGATGTCGTTGCAACAAAATAAACAATAAATAATACATATTCAGTCCATCAAACTTATATTCCACTTTTCATGCGCAGGGAAGTGGCAAAACAAAGTGCTTTCCACCCAAAATTGTTATATATAAAGATATATATATGTACAATATATATATATATATATATATATATATATATATATATATATATATATATATATATATATATATATATATATATATATATATATGAAGTGGTAGAAAATGGATGGATGTATATATGATGTGTATATAAATATATGTGTGAGCTTGTATACATATATACACATATATGTAAACACACACATATATACACATATATGTAAACACACACATATATATATATAATATATATATATATATATATATATATATATATATATATATATATATATATATATATATACATATATGTATATGTACACATATAAACATATATGTACATACATATACATATATATACATGTCTGTATATACAAACATATGTACATAAATATATACACACATATATACATATATATACACACACACACACACACACACAGTATATGTACATATACACATCTACAGTATGTATACATATACACACATAATATATATACACCTATATATATATATACACAGACCATACATATATACACACATATATATACACATATGTATTTATATATGTGTATATAGGTTTATGACCACATATATATATATATATATATATGGTAAATAAAAAGACAATACAATGATTTGCAAATCCTTTTCAACTTATATTCAATTGAATAGACTGCAAAGACAAGATATTTAACGTTCGTTTGGAATTTGATGGCTGCAACATGTTTAAAAAAAGCTGGCACAAGTGGCAAAAAAGACAGATAAAGTTGAGGAATGCTCATCAAACACTTATTTGGAACATCCCACAGGTGAACGGGCAAATTGGGAACAGGTGGGTGCCATGATTGGGTATAAAAGCAGCTTCCATGAAATGCTCAGTCGTTCACCAACAAGGACGGGGGCGAGGGTCACCACTTTGTCAACAAATGCCTGAGCAAATTGTTGAACAGTTTAAGAACAACATTTCTCAAGCAGCTATTGCAAGGAATTTAGGGATTTCACCATCTACGCTCCGTAATATCATCAAAAGGATCAGAGAATGTGGAGAAATCACTGCACGTAAGCCATGATATTACACACCTTGGATCCCTCAGCGCGGTACTGCATCAAAAAGCCACATCAGTGTGTGAAGGATATCACCACATGGGCTCAGGAACACTTCGGAAAACCACTGTCAGTAACTACAGTTGGTCGCTACATCTGTAAGTGCAAGTTAAAACTCTGCTATGCAAAGCCACAGCCATTTATCAACAACACCCAGAAACGCTTTGTTAGGCCCCAGCTGATCTAAAATTCTAAGTTCATGATTATTTGCACACAAATTAACAAAGTTGAAATATCTTGTCTTTGCAGTCTATTCAATTGAATATAAGTTGAAAATGATTTGTTGTATTCTCTTTTTATTTACCATTTACACAACGTGACAACTTCACTGCTTGCAGAAAAACAAAACTAGTGAGGCCAATTTCCAACAACACCCACACCTTCCTGGGAACACACGTCAAAGTCACAACACTTGGCAACACCCTTCTTAATCTCCTGTGTGAGTTACTTTGCTTCAGGACTGGGGCCCAACCGTTCCAACAAGCCAGCATGTTTCCTGGTTCCGAACATTCCACAATTACCCAGGATTACCAGGAATTTCCCCGCATTGAAAATGAATGGGCAATATACAAACCGCTCCATATCCCACATTTCTTATCTGATTTGAACTGTTCCAACAAGCCAGCATGTTTCCTGCTTCTGAAAATTCCCTGATTACCCGAAATTACCAGGAATTTGCCCCCATTGAAAATTAATGGGAAATATACAAACCTCTCCATATTCCACAGTTTTATCTGATTTGAACCGTTCCAACAAGCCAGATGTTTCCTGGTTGTGAAAATCCCCCGATTACCCAAAATTACCAGGAATCTCCCCTCATTGAAAATTAATGGGCAATATACAAACCGCTCCATACCCCACATTTCTTATCTGATTTGAACTGTTCCAACAAGCCAGCATGTTTCCTGGTTCTGAAAATTCCCTGATTACCCGAAATTATCAAGAATCCCCCCCATTGAAAATGAATGAGCAATATACAAGCCTCTCCATATCCCACATTTCTCATCCGATTTGAACCGTTTCAACAAGCCGGCATGTTTCCCGGTTCCGAACATTCCACAATTACCCAGGATTACCAGGAATTTCCCCTCATTGAAAATGAATGGGCAATATACAAACCGCTCCATATCCCACATTTCTTATCTGATTTGAACTGTTCCAACAAGCCAGCATGTTTCCTGCTTCTGAAAATTCCCTGATTACCCGAAATTACCAGGAATTTGCCCCCATTGAAAATTAATGGGAAATATACAAACCTCTCCATATTCCACAGTTTTATCTGATTTGAACCGTTCCAACAAGCCAGATGTTTCCTGGTTGTGAAAATCCCCCGATTACCCAAAATTACCAGGAATCTCCCCTCATTGAAAATGAATGGGCAATATACAAACCGCTCCATATCCCACATGTCTTATCTGATTTGAACCGTTCCAACAAGCCAGCATGTTTCCTGCTTCTGAAAATTCCCTGATTACCCGAAATTACCAGGAATTTCCCCCCATTGAAAATTAATGGGCAATATACAAACCTCTCCATATCCCACATTTCTTATCTGATTTGAACCGTTCCAACAAGCCAGCATGTTTCCTGGTTCTGAAAATTCCCTGAATACCCAAAATTACCAGGAATTTCCCCCCGTTGAAAATTAATGGGCAATATAAAAACCTCTCCATATCTCACATTTCTTAACTGATTTGAACCGTTCCAACAAGCCAGCATATTTACTGGTTCTGAAAATTCCCTAATTACCTGAAATTACCAGGAATTTCCCCCCATTGAAAATGA